>NC_143587.1:70146391-70449421 GCF_048544385.1 Mastigoproctus giganteus | reverse complement strand
TAGGATTAAATTTGAAAATGTCTGTAATTCTGCACAATAGAAGGGAGTTAAATTGAATCTGGTTTTGGAGAGACTGTGGAAGGCTCCTGGGGAAGAATTTTTTTAAGCGTGGTCTGTGTTTGTCAATAGGAGATACTGTGTTTTTACACAGCTAGGATACACTTAAATAGAATGATTGCAAGAATACTTGCTGATACTACAAGGCAGTGTTAAGTGGGTCAGGAAATATAGCTTGGGGGGGGGATACATAGACTAACAGATTAATTAGAGCCACAGGTAGAGGTGAAAGTGATTCTACACTGCTTCTACTGGAACACGCAGAAGTCTGGGAAGCAAGATGTCAGGGATTTTAAGCCCTGCTGTGGGTCATCATGAAACAAACAAATACATGGGCTGTGTTAGGGTAAGAACAGGTGCATGTATACTAATGCTAGGAGCACAGTAAATAAATTTGAAGTACTGATTAAGTCATCAAATGCATAATATGGTATCACTCAAACATAAATGCAAAATTTTAATATGGGGAGTACAATGTGTACAGAAAGGAGAGACAGGACAGGAGGAGAGTGGGGTTACGCTCTTAGTTGAGTCAGTTTGGTGGGATATAAGCAATGGGGAAACAAAAATGAGAGGAGTGTGTTATAGGCCTAATGGCTGCAACAATGGCTCCCAGAAATTATAACAAACAACTGTATAGAGAAATAGAGTGGGCCAGTAAATTAGAATGTCTTACAGTCAGGGTTTAAACTTTCCAAATATTTACTAACTTGTTGGTTAGCTACTCACATGCTAGCAAGACTTTTTATGGATTTACTGAACTGTTTTCTACAGCAGCATATAATCTGTACACCAAAGGAAACAAACATGCCTATTCACAAAAGGCTCCATGAATGAAGTTGTGGTTGTAAAGCCACCAAGAAGGTATATTTTTGGCCCCAGAGTTTAAATTTTTCTCAAAACTGATTAAAGTGGTTAAAACACAGGTTAAAAGAAATGTGACATAAACAAATAAACATTCATATAAAAACATATGCAAAATATGCAATGCTTCTTCACTCACTGTCTTCATGTGGAGCACTTGAAAATACTACAAGCTCTTTCTCTGTTGTTATCCCTTCCAGAAAATCTCCACTAAAAAGTCTACCCATAACAGGTCAGCTGCTGCGCTTATTGATATCATTCCCAGTATCTTTTTTTTTTTCAATAGTAAAGAGTTTGAGGAAGACTTAATATACAGTAGACTTTCATAGTAAGAATATACCCAGATCCTTGACATAACGTGGCCTCGACAATGCCCTCCACATACACACTACTCGGACTCCCTCCAGTCACCATCTGGCAGAGTAGAGGTAGAAAGATTATACACTAGCTGATCCGGAAGCCTCCTAAAGAGTTACCAATAGGTTCGGTCTGGTGTACTAACTAGCGGCCGGCCTGCGAACACCGTTTTAGAGCCATATCGAAATGTAAGGAAGATTGGATCTTGCTATGATGTTCGTCATAACCTCAAAAGTCATCAGTTATACTGCATGATGAAAGAAATGGGGAAGAGTTGATCAGAACTTAGCTCTGGAGACTAAACATGGGCTCCACCACTTCAAGCCTCCAATAAGCAAAGTGGTAGTATTGCACCAGTTGATGAGTCATCTACCACCTTGTATTGCCTGGTAACACAGAGGAGTGGCATTCCTCCATGTGGTGTGGGTGTCACACCTCGACCCCTGCTTACGTTGGTTCATACCTGGGTGGTCACCCACAGTGTGCTTATGCATGGAGGTTATACCCAGGATTACTAACAGTCCCACCATCATGAAGGTGCAAGCAGAGGATTTGGCTGTCACAGACCGTCCGGACTTCACCGAAATTGGGACTCCTTGACTTGAATGTCACCCGAATATCAGTTCCATCAGCGTTTTAGACTCCCAGGTAGCCAGTACAGCTTATCTGGCATATCTGAGAGAATGTCTGTGACATCCTCAAGGACCAAATTGCACTTGACTTTTATTTATGAGTGGGATATGAAGGATTCCCCTCAAGATGTATATTTTTGAAATACAGGATGTGTTTGATCCCAATCAAGTTTACATGATAGATTATGCCCATCAGCCATATCATTGCCACTGGTTGGAATTCTACTATCCCCATTTGATTTTAATATAACTTTGCCTATCCATCAACCCCATTTTTGAACAGGTAATAACCCAGAGGGATAGCAGATGGTATCATAGGATACTGCTCAAACAGTTACTAAACCAGATGATCCTGTCATTCTGCTCTGGTAACACTTCATTAGTCTGTTTATTTATTGTAGCGTTGTTCTAAGATTTTATGCGGGACAAAGACATTCTGGGATGTCAAAAGCTACTGTTTTCTTTTTATCTCGTTTTTATCCTGCTTTTATTGCACTTTCACTTTATTTTAATTGAATATTTTTATATTTTTATTTTATTTTACTTCTGTATACTCAGTCAGTTGGAGTTATTAAAGGAATATTTTGATAATATACAGCTGCTTAATTGTATTTTTTTTTTTTTTTCAAATGTTACTCTGAAGTAACCATGTGTGCATGTTTATATGCATACCACATATATATATACAATCCCAATATGTCGCTTTTTATCAGCTGTATATTACACCATAATTCTTTTGAATGCTAGCTTCTCTATGAATTATGCAAGCTGTATATATTCACTTACCCAGAAGTTACAATTTCTATTTCCTGTCCTTCTAAACAAATGTCGGGTTCTGCTCCTTTAAACCGGATGTTTTCTTTACATTCAGTATCATCAGGACTTGGCCGGTAAAATCCAAATTCACTTGAAGACAAAAGAGAAAAAGTATTAAAGAAAAAACAGTAACTATTGCAATAATTATAAATAAGTCAAATGCTGATATTAGTATTCTCTCCATCTTGCCAGCCTGAAATACCCATAACTCACATATTTGATAAATTTTTTATCATATGTATTTTTGCATGCCACATGCTTATGCATATATATGTTTAGGAAAATGTGTATTAATCATTCAAAAACTTATGATACTGACATTGCAGCTAACCTTACTTAGTGGATTAAGTGATCCTCTGCCTTATTTGGAGCTTTATTGTTTTAGATTATTATGCAACCTATTTAAATATTATTAAATATTAACAAGAATAATTTTTGCACCATTAGACAAACACTAAATAAAGCTAATTTGGGTCTACAGATCATTTAGGTCGTTAAATGCAACAGACCATTTGAACTTATTCTGCCCTTTCATAACTGATATCCAAAATAACCTTGTTTCTGGATATCACATTTCTGGAAATTAAAATTACATTTAACTATAAAGTTCAAATTTTAAATGGCATATTTATATAGGCTTACTACTAGTAATTTATGCATTTTTAAGCAATATGGAGCCTAATCAAAAAGTATCAAGACTGAATTTGAGAAAATTAATATCTCATAAGTAGTCAATAAATCCTCTAAAGTCATAAAAATTCCGGTTACATTAAAATTCTATCAAGCACCAACCAAACCATGAAAAAAAGAGCTGAAGGCTTGGTTTAGTTGTTTTGGATTCTGCACCAAGGTAATTAAGGCCACGAGGCACTGGTGTGCAGTGTCTGTAATAAATTGCATGTAGTGTGTGGTCAGTTTACCTGTATGCTAGATGATAATACTCTGTTTCTGGAAATGAAAAAAAAAAAAAAAAAAAAAGCTCATACAAGTTCTTCCTGCTCTTCACAGGGAGGATCAAGTTCACAAAACTGAAGGATCATATAAAATTTTTGTTAATAGAATAACCATATGCATTAAAAATGTTTAAGTCAATTAAATAGTACAATTAAATATACTATTTAATTGATTTAATTAAATGTACTGTTTAATTCATTTACTTTCATTCCACATGCTAACTGATTTTAGCATGTGGAGTGAATTTACTTTTTTTAAATGAGGTTCTTAGTTGCTTATTTTTAAGTATTTTTTATTTATGTTAATTCAGATTATAATTAATAAAGTATTGTTTCTTTTTTTTTTTTTTTTTTTTTTTTTTACAGATTAAGGGTTTGTCAGCTTTTTCAGTTCAACATCACATTCTGAACAGTGCCAGACCAAGGTATTTCTGCACCCTTTACTAAAGATATAGATATTTTTGCCTTATTGTTCTTCTGTTTTTGGCAACCCTTAAAGATTGGCACCCCTGGCAAGGGCCCTGCTAGCCCATACCTTAATTTGACACTGATTCTGAACACCTAACCCTTTTGGATTACCACAAATTAAGTGAGATTTGAACATTACAGCTGCTTAATTTTGGAAGAAACAAAAGGAATTAATTGTCTCCTCTTACGGGTTGGCTGGTGTGTATTAAATGCCAATACAATTAAGGTGTCAGTATACAGTGTAAGAACATGTATTCTTTGGCAAATGTGCTTGTTTGCTGGATGAAAAACCTGAGTTTCTGGGAGATAAAATCAAAGGTCCGAGACTGACCGATGCAACTGTGTTGTGGGAAAAAAAAGCCAATAAAATTTCCTCCCACCTCGACAGGATTCAAGCTTAGGCTTTTTCCATGCAACATGAAAGGACAGCAATCATAAACCATTGTGCTAGGCAAGGTGGCTACATGCACTGGCACTTCCGTAGCTAGGTGGGCAGGAGCAGCAGTGCGTAGCACACGCTTCTTGATTAGACCGGGGTTCGAGCCCGTGACCACCAAATACGGAGGATGGTGGTCAGGGAAGACCACTGCATATCCCCGGAGCAATATTGCCTTAGTTGCTCATGCTCCTAAAAACCAAAACAACAACAACTACATGCACTCATGTACTGAGATTGTTGTTTGTTACATCTCTTCAAAAAGTAACTAGCCATTGTTCAATAAATTGATCCTGGAGACAAATTTAGTTTAAATTTGTTGTAAGGGCAGGTTTGTTAGGTTCAAATTTGATTAGTTCAGGGAAACAACCTCCTTCTCTCCAGCTATCAACAAAGAAACATGCACAAAGTCTGTTCTTAATATCTGATCATATTAAAATGCTGTATATATAAATACATAAAATAAAAATATGTTATAACCAATTAGAATTTTAACTTCTTTAACCAAAGTATTAAACAGGCATACCAGAAACTTTGCAGACATTGGAATTTATCAGCACAAGGAACACAGATTACTATACTTTTGCTTTTCACACACAAATTTTGCAAAGCTGTTGGTAAGTTTATGAAATAACAAAACAATAATATATTCTTTACATCACTATAAATCACTAATCCTTTTTTAATGACAAAATCTTCTAAAGAAATTAAAATTACAATTCTAAGGATTTTTTTTTTAATGAAAACCCCAAATGAGAGGTATAAGAACCTATAGTACTTAGTACCATGCATGGGCTGAAAGTTGAGAAGGTGAAAGAAGATCCTTGTTGCCATTAGATTTGAATTTCTGTAGATTGCAATTTTCAGAAAATGTGTGTGAAGGAAGGCTGTTCCAGAAAACAGAAGTTGAATGAATAAATGAGGAAGAAGGAAGTAGAGGAATAAAGAATGAGAGTTATGAAACAGGCACACAAAAAGTTCTTGATGCAGTGCAAAGAAGTGGTAAGGAGGACCCTAGTGCCCACTGAAGATTTATTGAACTTTTTTTTTTTTTTTTTTTTTTTTTTTGCTAAGCACAAGAGGTATTAGAACCTATAGTACTTAGTACAGTGCATGGATTGAAGGTTGAGAAGATACTTGTTGACATCAGACTAGAATTTCTGTAGAATGCAACTTTCAGGAAATATGTATGAAGGGAGGTTGTTCCAGAAAACAGAAGTTGAATGAATAAATAAGGAAGAAGAAAAATTGGTTCTAAAAGTTTGAAGTTGGACAGTAAAAGGTTGTTGACTGGTTGCGGCACATGTTCAGACTGGTTTAGAACAGAGAGTGGGAATTATAGAAGCTAATTCAGAAGAACACTGTCTGTGGAAATATCTGTAGAAAAGACATGCAGCAGAAACAGAATGTCTTTGAGACAGAGAGTGGACGGACTCTGTCAGAGATGAGTTATTAATTAGCCTAACTGCCCTCTTTTGAATGGAATCTAGAAGCCTGAGAGAGGGTTTGGGGACACCGCCCCAAATGTCAGGGCAGATTTGCAATTTGTACAGAGTGAACAGCTGTTCATTCTGTACAAATGGAATGCAATGTGCTATCATTAGCAAAACTATGGACAGGATTTCTGGTAAATGGAAGAAGGTCATTAATGAAGATTTATTTATAAGAGGTAAAGAGTGGAATAAACAACCAAACCTTGGGGGGACACCAGCATTAGTGGAGAAGTTAGAAGACAGAGAGCTATTTACCATTACCTGCAGTGAGCAGTCAGAGGGAACAATTGCTTTTCGACATAGTGAATTTACAATTCCACTGCATGAGGCAACTGTGAGACTACATTTGGCATATGTCGTTATGCCTAAAAAATTGAAATAAAAATTTTTTCACAACATTAAATTATGCTAGAACAAGGAGACAAACTGAAACTAAGGAGGAAGAATTACAGACTGGTTTATAGAAAGTATACTTTTAGTGCTCATGAGTTCTTAAGCATTGGAAGTTGCCTCTTACTGTTTGGTCGAATTCAAAGGTCTACTGGATTAGTACTTACAAAAAAGGGGAAACACAAATGGTGGCATTATTTAATTTAATTAATTTATTTTTTTATTTTTGGCCAGTGGAGCAAAAGGCTTTCTTGCACTACACAGCCAATACTAATATTAACTCACTTCACAGCCATTCAGTTTTTGCAACAAGTCATTTCTACAGATTTTCCCATGGGCACTATATATTCTATCTTCTTAACTATCATTCCATACTTGATATTTTAAATAACCTTTAATGGTTTGCCATTAAATAATACAATTTTAAAAAATCAGAACATTTACTAAATTTATTTCCATTTAGTTTATCTGCAACTGGAATAAGAAAGTAGAAATCATTAGCACGTATAATGATTTATCTATTTATAATGCATGCAAATCCAGAAGTTTGATTAAACGATTTCATTAGAATGGATGCAAAGTACCAAAGCTAAGATTAATCTGCTGCTGGAGTATACTTATGCTAGCTAGTTGAGTAATTAATTTGATAGGTTACAATGTTATTCAAAATAAATGAAACTGTTTTAAGAACTTGGTTAGAGACAAATAATTCTGATTAAGTAATCTGATTAACATAGAGATGGAGACTAAGTTAAAAACCACAATGGCATCTAAAAAGTAACATGCAAATTCATCTTTTCTTTCACAGCTTCAATATTGATAATATATTTATGTTATTTGCTTAATCTGCAAAATTAAAAAAGATAGAAGAATTTAAAGCTCAAATTAACACTTTATGATGTTTACTAACATATACCATTTATCTATATTTTATACTCCCACACGGGTCAGACAAGTTTACAACTAATCAATGTTGACAAAAATGCAATCATTAACCATATTTAGCAGACACATTAATAATTCAGATGCATGTACTAGTGGATTCCTGTGCTGACCACTTGGCTATTTTGGGGCTTAAATAATATCAAGGAGAAATGATATCATTAAAGAAAATATTCTATGGATATTTATCACATACACAACATAAAAAAAAAAATTACAAAAATAAATAAATTAAAATACACACCAAGTACAATTGCCATTCTATACAGACTATATTAGCATTAGTTGAGGCATATGGTGCAAGAAAGCAAGCTTATACAGCATCAGCCAAAAAAAAAAAAAAAAGAAAAAAAAAAAAATTCCCATTTCACCCATCTGGTTACTCCAAATGTTTATCTAGTTCTGCCTTAAATTTAATTAAGCTATCAACTTCCACAACAACAGATGGAAGTCTATTCCAGCAATATCAACTACCCACTGGCTAAAGGCAAACTTTCACACATCTATTCTGCAACTGTCTTTCCTTCTTTCCTCAATTTGAACTATGACCCCTCAGGTTCATAATCTGAGCAAGAGGAAGAATCCAATTAGCATCGAACCTGCTCAAACCATTCAAGGACTTATACATCTCAATCAGATCACTACGCAGGTGCCTAGTCTCCAGATGCTGCAACTTGCAGAACTTAAGCCTTTCTTGGTAAGAGCACCCCTTTGTTCCTCTCACCAATCTTGTTGCACTATATAGCAAAATAATGACTAGCATTCAACTTTTATTGGCGGCTGCACACTGTTTGACATGGCCTGTCATGCACCTTATAACAATACTATTTTGTATTTACATCCTTACAGCCCATGTAAATACACATTTTTTTCTATTTAGGTGGGCTATGAGGATGTTAAGATGGCTAGGACATGGGCATAACATGTCTATAATCTATAAACATGTACATTGCATGTTTACTGTTTACTGAAAAGCATGCAATTGCACATTTTATAAAAGACTCAATCTAGTTCTCTCATACAGAGAACTTGAGCTTCATAATGAGTTAGCATAGGCATAGGCATTATGAGGCCGCCGTAGCCTAGTGGTCAGGCGTGTGGGTGCATAAGTACACGTGCCTTGAGTGACCGGGGTTCAAGCCCCTTAACTGCTGAATACAGTGCAGTTTCTTGTATTCTGTCTATCTTGTGAACTCCTCTAATCATTTGGTCATCCCAGAGTATAAACAGAAAATTTATTTATATGATGCAAAACAGCAAGCTTATGCAGCATCAGCCAAAAAAAAAAAAAAAAAAACTCCATCGGCTTCAAAAGTTTGTTCAATACTTCCTTGAATTTATTTAAGATATCAACTTCCACAAAAACATATGGAAATTTGTTCCAGTAATCAACTACCTGCTGGCTAAAGGCAAATTTCTGCACATCTATTCTACAACTGTCTTTCCTTAATTTGACTTTATGCCCCCTCAGGCTTAAACTCAAATTGCTGCCCAGTACTGTACTAATTCAAGGTGGCCTGAAAAGGTTCACACAAAAAGTGCACTTGTACTTTTATCTGTAGGTATAAAAAGATTATTAACCTACAGAAAAATGTTTTTATAAGAAAACAAAGGTAACAATTCCTTACCATTCATAATCATTCACAGTACAGGTACATTGCTCTGCTTTAGTTGGTGTCATATATGACTGATCAAAATAGCACCTAGAATTAAAAAATTAATTTTCATATAATTTTTTTCATTTTCTTTAAATTTCATATACCATTTTATGAATTCTATATTTTTTCCCTAATCAATCATATCACAGTCACTCTAAATATAAAGCATCAAATTCATAAAAGAGATGGTTATTTATTTAATAAATAATTTTAAAAAATAAAGCCAATTTAAAGTACGTATTTTACTTTTTAATAAATTTTCTTAATAAATATAATTTAAAAATTGCTCTGTGACACCATTGCTGCTCAATTAAAAAAAAAAAAAAAATCACAAATTTATACACTGCTTGGCCACTTTATTAGGACCATGTAAATTTAGGCTATATGCAACAATCTATGTAAAAATATGCAAATCAAAAAACAAAAAATGCAACATATTCAAAAAAGCAGTAACTTGACTAGTGCTCAAATCAGTTCATCAGCAATGGGGAGTAGACAGGATCCAATGGACTTTCAAAGAGGTATGATTACTGGTGTCCATTTAGTAGATAGTAGAGCAGAGAGCACAGCTGCACTTGAAATGTTCAAGGACTAGTGTCATTTGAATCTTTAATGAGCACAAAACATCTGGAAAACATGTGTGAATGGACTAAAATGTAGGGTGAGGGAGTGAGGTGCTCAATGCTTGGGACTATTATTTTCAAATGTAATCACCACCAATGATGGAACAATTACTCTGTGTGGCATTTGTTGTAGAAACATCACAATGCATCAGTAGTTGCAAACAATCCCACAATGCACTATGGCAGGGCTGCCACAAGTGGATAGGTGAGGTAAACGCTGCTTATGGGCAAGCAGTTCCAGAGGGCACTGAAATTTTTTTTAATGTTGTTTTTCTGATTGGTTAATGCTTATCAGTACTCAACACTTAGGGTGGAAAATTTTATTTTGCTTACTGGTGGCACATAGGAATGCTGCATTATTGCACTATGGGAGACAAGACCTTCACATAAGCCAATGATCTCAGACACCAAATGGAAAATATGATTGTCAGGGATGCAGAAGGATTGCAAGCAAGTCATATGATCTGATTCATCCCAATATATGATTGTAAGCATTGATGGAAGAGTGCACATATGGAGGGGGGAGGAATCACGTGAAGCACTGGAACTAGCCTGTTGTTTTTTGACAGTACATGCTGCTGGAGGAGGTATAATGTTGTGGAAGCACATTTTTAAGGCATACCTTTTGACCCCTGATCCCAGTGAAAGACTAAGATATAAGATCTTACAAGTTAATTTTAATAAAGATATTGGGGTTGTTTTTCACAGAGTAAGATATTAATCAGAAAAATGTTAGATATAGTGTGATGTAAGATAAAGTGATGGTGTAAGATAAAGAAAAAGTTACAAATTAAATAAAATAAAGATAGTGGGTCTTTCGTAAGGTAAGATTAAATCAGAAGAAAGTTAAATTTAGTGAAGGGATGGGTTGAGCGTGAGAATAAATAGTAGCAAACGGATAAACTTTCAACTCCCAATATACACGAAAACAAACAGGGACAGCAGGACTAGGTAGCAGGGGTCATTTGTGAATAGGCATGAAAAGGGTTGCTCAAGAACAAACAATGGGATGGGAGACTGGATTAGACGAGGCACTTCCTTTGATCGGTAACAACGTCAGACCTAAACAGGAAGTGGGTGCCCTTCCAGTGTTCGGTTCCAAATTAAGACCGGCGTATGGCTGACGGAGATGTGAATTTTCTGATGCTTCAGAAGGCAAGGTGCAAAATGAAAATGAGTGTTTGTGGAGGTGGCCGGTCAACATCAAAGGGTCATACTGCCTGGGAAGAAAAATTAAGAATATTCAAAAAGGAGGCTGGATTGCACGTTAAGGAGACAGTTTGAGAGAAAGGTATTAGCGAATGACACGGAACGAGGATTTAAGTAGTAAGGGGAGGATTGGTTGGAGTCCTGAGCGTAGGTGTGCAGTCTTGAGGGGCGGTATAGGGTTCGGCAAACAAAAAGAGAGAGCACGGAATCGGAGAAGGATGAGATGGAAGAAAAAAAAAAAAGGATGAAGGAGTTTTGAAAGGATTGTATGAGAAGGACAGTGGTGAGGTGGTCAATGAATAAATAATGTCAAAGTGAGGTTATCAGAATTGTCGTGGAGTTTGCAAAATTTAGTGAAATGAGAAAGAAAAATTCTCACAGATGACCAAGTCCACAGCTAAAGGCTATGATACCCAGGAAGGTCTTGGAAGACAAATTGCAGGTTCAGAAAGAACATAGCAGGTCTGAAATAGAAGTAGCAGCCCTGGAGCAGAAGGAGTGTATCCGGCAGGCAGAGTAGCAGATCCTGAAAGCTGTGTAGCAGTCCTACAGTCCGCACGATATTTCCCCGGAAGCCATAAGGTATTGCACTATATGGAGCAGGATCGCAGTCCCAAATAAGGAAAGATGGAAGGCCCTAACAGAGACGTCCCGCCAGTTATTATAAGTAAGTGCCTAGATAGCATAAGTACTCCGTAACTAATATAAAGGACTATAGAAACAAAGATAAGAGAATAAATTAAAGGAGGTCATATGGGAATATATACAATAAAGTATATGCATGTAAAGGTAGATGAGTAAAATATTGTAGTTGGAATATGGTAAAGGACGGAGAATAGATAGATATGGTGAATTTACTATTGAATAAATGGATGTAAAGTAAGAAATTTTGGACGGGGAAATTAAAGGGGATGATAGAGATAAATGCTTTCATATATGTTGATCCAGATGTAATGTAATGACCAAGTTAGGAGTTTTGTTGTATAGTGCTGGTGTAAACCTGATTAATAAGATTAATGCTAGTTGAAGGATGGTGTTGATTGTATCAAGTTAAAGGTAGCTGGAGAAGGTTGTCATTTGCATCTCCAAATAAGAAGTATTGTAAAAAAAAAAAAAAAAAAAAGATAGAAAGATTTGAATGTGGACACTGAATTTCATCAATTAAAGAAAGGATCTGTTTTACGTTGGAGAAGTTAGCATAAATTAATTTCATGAAAGTGCTATTAGCCTTGTGGTAAAAAAAAAAAAAAAAAAGGATGTGCATGAATGTAAATTAACATGACCATTTAATCCACACCATGAACCATATGGATAGTGTTATTACATTGTAATATGTACATAAATATTGATCAAGTTCCTTTCTGTAAATATGTGTAATAAATAAATTGTATATAGCCTTAAACTGAAGTTGTGTCTTGTCATTTTGAACACTCAGCCAAAATCCAAAGGAGGAATATATTCAATATAGAAACTCCCTAGAGCTTGATTTCTTCTGTGAGGTACACAAGTCATGCAAATGTGGGGTACAGTAAAGGTTCAAATAAAAACATAAGAATAAAAGGTAAATAAATAAACAAAAAAGGACAACCCCCACAAGACATTGTGAATGCCAGAACATATCTCAACATCACTGAAGATAAGGGTACTTTCAAGGTGACAATGCATTCACTGAGCCAAATATTTTAGTGTGTGATTTGAGGAACATGTGGAATACTTCAAATATATGCCCTGGATAGCCAAATACCAGATCTCAATCCTACTGCACATCTGTGAAATGAACTGTTAGGTGTGTTCACCAGCACAATCTTCTACTAAAATCACTGTAGCAGTTGAGTGCAGTTTTGTTACACAAATGGTCTAATATTCGTTGTGCTGCTTTTCATGTCTCATGTCAATTTTGGTGTCATCTCTTGTTGACTCCATGCCATGCTATGCTGGAGCATTAATTTGTGACAACAACTATTAATCCACAGTCCTGATTTAGTGCAGTGTACAACTACATGAAATAAAAAAAATAAATAAAAAAAAACCAGGATAAGCAGTGTAAATCAAAGATGACAAAATGAGATTTCTTTTGAACACATCATGAAAAAAGATACATAGTCATGACTTTCACTAGGTTGTTCCAATCAATATCAGTTTCCCACACCATAAGAGAATGGAGCTAACATCACAAAAGATGTTTCTAGGAAATTGACTTTGGCTGTGCACCATTACCATAGGTATATAGATGTCATTATTAAACCCCATATTTAATTATTACTAACAAACCCCATATTGTAATTGAAGGCCAGTCAAAGTAATGCATTTGCACAGGCTCACAGACCTTCTGCAAATCATTTATAGCACAAAGGTTTCTCTGTATTTCAGCTACACAGTTCCTATTTTTGTAGTATTCTTTCACATTGCCATTGGAGATTTCAAATATGTAGCTGAAGTCTTTCAAGTTTTCAACTGCAAGACTATGGGGATTACTTTATTAGCATTAGCATTTTTATTAGCATTAGCATTAGTAGAGGCATTTGATGCAAGAAAGCAAGCTTATGCAGCATCAGCCAAAAAAAAAAAAAAAACCCACTTCCACTTCACCCCTCTGTTCTTTCAAAATACCTGTCCAGCTGAGCCTTAAACTTATTTAGGCTATCAACCTCCACCACAAGGGATGGAAGTCTGTTCCACCAACCAACGACCCGCTGGCTAAAGGCAAATTTCCGCACGTCTATCCTACATCTGTCTTTCCTCAATTTGAATTTATGCCCTCTCAAGTGATTTTTCTGAGCTAGAGGAAGAATCCCATCAGCATTGAGCACGCTTAAACCATTCAAGGCTTTATACACCTCTATCAGATCACCTCGCTGGTGCCTAGTCTCCAGACACTGTAATTTGCAAAACTTAAGCCTTTCTTCGTAAGAGCACCCCTTTGTTCCATTCACTAATCTTGTTGCCCTTCTCTGTACTCGTTCCAGCAGCTCTACATCCTTCTTGAAATGAGGCCTCCAGACCTGTATACAGTACTCTAGGTGTGGCCTGACCATCGTCTTATACAATGGAATAATCACCTCCTTATCCCTGTTGGAAAAATTCCTGTATATCATTGACAATACTCCATGAGCTACTCTTGCAGCCCGTCTGCACTGCTCAGAGAACTTCATATCTGCCTGCACAACCACCCCCAAGTCCTTTTCATTCTCTACCACTGTCAGTGTAGTACCACAGAGTTGATACGTTGCTCTGGGTTTGCTGTTTCTCATGTGTAGTACTTTACATTTGTGAATGTTAAACTTCATTTGCCACCTCTCAGCCCATCTGCTCAACCTTTCCAGATCCTGTTGCAGCAGCATAGTGTCAGTAGTGTCCTTGACAACCCTGCCAACCTTTGTATCGTCTGCAAACTTGGACATTAAGCCCGATATACCATCATCAATATCATTTATAAATACAGAAAACAATAATGGACCCAACACTGAGCCCTGAGGGACTCCACTAATAACATCAGTCCACGATGAGCAGTGTCCATTGATTACCACTCTCTGTCTTCTCCCTCTCAACCACCCCTTTCAATTAAATATATAAATTTTATTTTTGCTTTACCTAGGCTCGAGCCCATGTCGTTGCTACTGGTGGTCCGGTGCTTATCCCCACGGCTACCCTTTCAGTTATATTTTGATAAATAAAAATTCACCCTGTATGTAAAAATGTTGATATTTCTTTCTCATTCATTTCACTTCCATAAGTCATATGTTGTTGGGTTTGGTGAAGTTGGGAAAAAGATCAAGCTTCAGGTAGACTGAATTTGTGGTGTAAAATATTCTTGTTCGTAAAATCAAAAATATTGTAAGTTTGGAGATTACTGTATGCTCTTGTTTATATCATATTTTCTCTTATTAAATTTCACACATTTTCCTTAAATTTTGTTCATAAAAACACGAGTGTGTGAGATTTATGTGAGGATCTATTGGCAACAACAGATTTCATATGGTATTTTTTTCATTTAAATTATTCATATATTTATAAAATTAAGTTTTATTAATTTATTTATTAAAATTAAAGTAGTCAACAAAGTAAAACAGTAATCTTATCCATAGTTCTCTATTTTAACTGACATGCAAAGTACAATGACCTCCATCTCCCCCCTATGTTAAATTTTTATATGGCATATGGTTAAGGAAAAAATACACTATAAAAATATGAATTAGCAATAAAATTAAAACACAACTATTACAGGTTTGAAAATTCTAAGAATTACAACATTTCATTTAAATATCATATATTTACCAATATTTAAAATAAAAGGTATTATTTTACACTTAGATGCTGATATGCACCTGTAAAGTTTTAGAAATCAGATTATCTAAAACTTTAATACAGGCCAGTCTTTCAGCTGGGATACACCAAAACAGGATCTTTGAATTTTCTTCCAATTAATAATAATTAATTAGTGTGCATCATATGGTATCACAGACATTTATGTATATCATCATCATCATGAAACCAAATAAAATATAATTTAAAGTCATTTATTCCATTTATATGAAGCTTCCAGGACTTATAATGCTGCTAATGTTGGTATGTCATTTTTCATTTGTTTCTATGCAAGGACACCCACAACCTGTATCAATCATATAACATCCAATTTTGAAGCTTTGTACCATTCAAATATCCTACTTCTTGATAAAACTTTTTCACTCTATGCTTCAACAATCATTTCTATAATTTCAAATGATTTTTTCACAAATTTTTATAGAGCTTTGTTCAAAAGAGACATTTGAAAAAAATGATGATACAAAATTACTTACCATCAATTACAGATAAAAATAAATCTTTGCATATGTGCAATCAAAAATGCCACTTATAAAAAATTTTAGACATTATAGGTTACAAAATTAAATAAAAAGTTTTCTTATGCAATGTTCAGATATTTGAAGAAATTCAATGGAATTTTTTGATGCTACTTTGTATACTAGCCAAATTCACATGTATACTATACATGTGAATTATTTCTTCATGTACTGTCTTGATGCAGAATACTTTTAAAGCAGTAGCCTTTTTCACTTTCTTCAAGAAATCTGTACTAAAACATTCTGTTCATAGCAAAGACCTAATTTTTTCTGCATTTAAAATCTAAATGGACTAGCATTTTATTTAATACTGATGATCTGAATTCCATCATGTTCTTTCTGAAAATACTACAAGATTCCTTCAACAACCATAAAAGATAAGTCCCTGAAAAGTACCATGTTTGGCAAAGCTAAGGTGTCACAGAAAAGGGGGGGGGGATAGAATAAAACAATATACAACGTAAAATGAATGTTAATTTATAACAAACATGGTAATCTTCAAAGAATCTTAGCAAAATACATCTGGAAAAATAAATATTAGTCAAAAACAGGAAAATTCATAGCAAGGTGGAGACATGTTCATCCACAACAGTATATGTATGGTGCTATGAGCATGTCACTCAGAGAACAGATCATAAACAAATTTCATCTCACTGCAATACTTGGTAATTCTGCTCCCCCCCATCTATACAGCTATGAGTAGTGGGAGAATAATCTGTGATGGGTTTTGTTCAAGACATGGTTGAACTGCATATAAGGGTGGGGGGGAATCAAATTGTAAAATTTTGGTATGCAAATACAAACATTATCTCAAATCCACAGTTAGTGAGGGATTATTACTGCAAAAGTATTACATTATGTATCACTATGAAAGATAATGGGGATGGAAAACCATTTTAGATACTCTATAATAGCTTAAAATTCTACCTGCTCCATGAATACTGGTATACCTGGCCAATCTGCATCCACACTACCTTCTACTGTGGTAATAGCTGATCGCCCTATTAAACATCTTCACATGTAAAGTGGAAGATTTTTTTTTTTTTTTTTATTCCAGAGCTGGTACCACATTCAGCTTTTTGTATTGAGCAGCTATTGTATGCTAAACATGTGGGCAGTAAGGACAAGGGAATGACAGCTGGAAGGAGTCTGTTTAATTTTTTTCTCTTTGTAAAACAATTAAAATTTATAAGAGCAGCCAGATATTCTTTATTTAAGTTTTAATTCAATGTAGCATTATTTGATTCTATGTCTGAACATTGCTAGAAAATCAAGGTCGTTTTCAGCATTAAAAATTAAGTGAATATTCAGTAAAACTAAACAAGTGGGAGAGTCACTTGTTTTTAATATGCAAGTGACAATACTTACAGCTGTTTTTTTTTTTTTTTTTCATTTCATCTAATGCTCCCAGAAATGATCTCACAAACAAATTTGTGATTCACAAAGTGGGAACAAAAGGTGACACAAGTAATTACAGACCTGTTAGTTTAACTTCTCTTCCAGGGAAAATAATGGAGTCACTGGTTAAAGAAGCACTGCAGGACCATCTAGACAAGATTGTAGTAATAATTAAGACATAGCATGGGTTTTTTACGGTAAAGTCTTGTCTGACCAATTTGATTGGATACTATGATGGGTCACAAAGGAACTGGATGCAAAAAATAATTTTGATATCATATACTTGGATTTCAGGAAAGCTTTAGATACTGTTGTGCATGGAAGACTGCTGTACAAATTGGAGCAGTATGGTATTAAGGGCAAGTTGCTACAATGGATAAAAGGGTGGATGAGTGGGAAATGACATAGAGTGGTAATCAATGGATGCTGCTCTTCGTGGACTAATGTTATTAGTGGAGTCCCCCAAGGGTTTGGTGTTGGGCCCACTGCTGTTTTGTATATTTATCAATGATATTGATGAAGGTATATCAGGCTTAATGTCCAAGTATGCAGATGATATAAAGGTTGGCAGGGTTGCTAATGACAGTAATGGCAGTGTGCTACTGCAACAGGATCTAGAAAAGTTGGGCAGCTGGGCTGAGAAGTAGCAACTGAAGTTTAACATTGACAAATGCAAAGTACTGCATATGGGTAGAAGTAACCCCAGAGAAATGTACCAATTGTGTGGTACTACACTTAGGGTGGTAGAAAATGAAAAAGACCTGGGAGTAATTGTGCAGTCAGATATGAAGTTTTCTGAGTAATGCAGACAGGCTGCCAGAGCAGATCATGGGGTATTGTCAATGATATATAGTAATTTTGCTAGTAGGGAAAAGGAGGTGATTATAAATAAGGCAATGGTCAGGCCATGCCTTGAGTATTGTGTACAGGTCTGGAGGCCTCATTTTAGGAGGGATGTAGAGTTGCTTGAGCGAGTATAGAGAAGGGCAACAAGATTAGTGTGGGGGAATGAAGGGGTCCTCTTACTGAGAAAGGCTAAGTTCTGCAAATTGTAGTGGCTGGAGACTAGGCACCTGCGAGGTGATCTGATTGAGGTGTATAAGGCCTTGAATGGGTTGAGCACACAGAATTTTGATAGAATTCATCTGCCTGCTTGCTTAGATTACGAACCTGAGGGAACATAAATTCAAATTCAGGAAAGACAGTTGTAGAATAGACGTGTGGAAATTTGCCTTTAGTCAGTGGGTAGTTGATTGCAGGAACAAATTTCCATCTGTTGTTGTGAAAGTTGATAGCTTAAATAAATTCAAGGAAGAACTGTACAAACATTTACAGGGAACAGATGTGTGAAATTTATTTTTTTGGCTGATGCTAACATAAGCTCATACGCTTGCTTTATTGCATCACATGTCTCTACTACTACTGCTACTAAATACACTCAGAGAAAACTACTCTCGTGGAAAAATAAATCAATCCTAATGGAATCTGCATATTTGCAACATCTTTTTTGGGAGCAAATAATTATGAGAGTTAAGTTCATAGTTTAGAAGAACTAGATATGTAAACAAGAGAAGAACTTGTAGTAAATATGGAGACGCCACTCTAGTTTTATATTAAAACAAAAACAAAACCAAAACTATTGACTATTTGTGTGGAAGCCCATATTGATAAATTCAATAGGTTAGTATTTAAAAAATATAACACATTCAGTTAACTGAAAAGACAGATATTAAATCTCACTGATTTCTGGAAATCTGGGGAATCCACAAAAGCTGGAAGGTATACTGGTACATACTTTTGTATACATTGAGGAATAGTTTTATGTTGAATTAAAAATTAACTTTATTGAATTAGCAAACACTTCATTTAATATACATAACTCACCTCAATAACCCACAAGTTGACTTGTGCCAATTTCATCAGTATGTAAGTTCTGTCTAACAATAGGCTTGTAGTTTTACTGTACCACTGCCAGCTTGCTTGCTACGCCTGAAATGAGTTTTTGTGAACAGACATTAAATTAGTTTTTTCCACTTATGCCCAAATGAATTCTTTCTTCAACAAGCATCTGGATACAAAACACCACGTTATATAGGATTATAAATATATAGTTTATTTAATTTAATGTCAAGATGGATGTAATGCAAAATAGATCAGAAGTATGTCCACTCTATTTCTTCTTCCCATGCTAAACTTACTATCATAAATTAAGCCTCAGGAGTAATTACAGCAAATTGGACTTTAAATTCATTATCAATTAACACAACACAACCCAAAAGAAGATGAAACAAATTATCCTTAGGAAAATCCTGTAAGGTTGTATATTATTATTTTAAAATTTATTTGCACACACAGAAGCCATCAATTTGGCACACAAATAAGAAATTCTCTTTATTGCATCATCATGAATAATCCAATTCAAAGTGCACTGTGAATACATTGTTTTTTTATTTCACCTGCACATTTATTCTTCCAAATTGATTGATGATGAGATGACATGGAAAGCTTCAAATTCAAAATATAATTTTTTCAACTCCTTCTACGGTTTACAAAAAGTGCTTTTTTTTAAACAGAAATTGTACATTCTCTTTAGGGGACCATCTCTAGTTCAGTTATAAATTTTAATTTTCACTTTCCTTGCTCACAAGTCAACACATGGGTTATTGAGGTAAGTTGCATATTAAATGAAACATTTGCTAATTCATTGTGGTTTATACTTTTAAAATGAACTTAAATATTTTTTTATAAATTATTAAAAATATAACTTCTCACTTACCTTATTCATTGTTGCTGGTATCATCATCTGAACTTTTTTTTGAAGGGATATCACTGTTTATATTCTATATCTATAGGTATATCCTCATTACTGTTATCTCATATAGTAACTGCCCTTTTGTCAAGCACATTCAATTCCAAACTTGAGGAAGCATTTTCAGGTAATCTCCATTGATGTCATGTTCCAGGCCTGTATGATCCAGTCATGCAAAAAAATTTTAAGGAAGGTCTTCTAATCTTGCCTGTTGGTATCAATGATGTATATTTAACCCACAATTTTTGAACATTGCCCTTGAAAGATTAGTTGTTTGGGGTTCCTTGATATCATCTAGCTCACAGCATACTGAATTTATGATCTGAATACAATCTTTTGAAAACTTTGGTTTTGAAATGAACTTAAAATCTTCTGAAGGAAAGTCCACTGTGTTTACAAGTGTATTTTCACAAGCTATTCTGCATATTTAATGGAATAACTCACAGAAGAAACTAAGAAAAGGAAAGGTGCTAATTACAAATTCACTGAAGAGGCCTTTATTCCTACAGTCTTCAACATTATTTGCAACCAGATCCCCTTCCAAATGAGTGGCAAGTGATAAAGTCACTATGCTATTTTAGAGAACCCTTCAAAGGTTTCTTTCACATCTGCATAAAGAGGCTGCAGACAATGTATCAGGCCATTGGATGTAACTGAGGCACATGCTAAGGTTATATTTAGCATGTCAATGTTGAAGTGATGAAAACTAACAATGTTTCATCAAAATCATTAGGCTTTCTACAGCTAGGGGATGTTCATCATCAAAGTGACAGTCTTTTTCATTTCATATACCTGCTCATCTGTCCCACAGTTAGTTTAAACTTGTCAGTCATTTCCTCTTTATGTCATTTCCATTCACTTTAAAAAATGCATCATCTTATACAAAGTACCCCATCTATCATTTAGCATACTTTTTTACATTTATAACAATTTATCATCTTGAGGTAATACATAGTAAATTCCCTATTTGTAGTGGTTGTCACATTTATTCACATATTCAATAACATTAATTTAAATGTTTCTGTACAGCTCAAATATTTCTGTATACCAAAGATATAGCAATTTATTTTTCATGAGAAATCTTTGTGAACACTGTAAAAATCTAAGATCATGACCCAAAGAACCAATGCATTATCTGTATCCCTGTGTTAGTTAGTACTAAATACTAGTAATTTTTATCAGACTATCCTATAATTTTGAAAATCTAGCTTTTCTTTCTTTCTTTTTTTTTTTTTTTTATGAAAACCCCATTTTTTTTTTTTTTTATGAAAACCCCATTTTTTTTTTTTTTTATGAAAACCCCAAACACGAAAGGTATCAAAACCTATAGTACTTAGTACCGTGCATGGGTTGAAGGTGAAGCATGGAGGGGAGGGGGGGGGATGCCGGAAACTTTGCTCTAGAGACTAAACATGGGTTTCACCACTTCAAGCCTCCAATAAGCAAAGTGGTGGTATTTCACCGGTTGATCTTGGCTATTCTTTTAATATTTTTACTTCATTTTTCATTTACATAATCTCTGTTGCTGTGGTAAAGAAATTACTTTGTCACAAAAAAAAAAAATAATAAAATAATAATACAAAAAAAGATTAATAAATATTTCACTCTGTGATCTTCATTTCTTGTGCACACCTATCTACTGCTTTGTTTCAACTAACTGCTCTAATATCTGCTACTGAAGCATGCACATCTTTCTATTCCACCTTTCTCAACCAACTGAACAATAATAAAACACCTTGTTGTTCCATTGTATTTCCTTTATATAAGTCATTAACCCTTTACTGAAGGTGAAAACTTTCACACATTTAGTTCAGAGAATTAAATATCATTAATACAGAGCTCAGATTAAAAGAACTCTTAAAACATTGGTTATTATTATGACCTGGGTTTGATTATCCATTTTCCCTGCTATTTCACTATATTCAGTTCTGATATTCTGTAAGTTTATCTATTTAGTTGTAAATTTAAAAATAAATTAAACTGCATCCATTGCCAGGTGAATTTAGTAAATATGCTTTCTGTATTAAATTTATACTGAAAAGTATGAATATTTTAATACATTTCAAACAAAATAAAATATAATGGTAGGCTAAATTAGTAATTGGAAATTAAATAATTAAGGAGATAATGAGAAACATATACAAGATAAATATTTTTCAACTTAATAAATAACAGGGGTTACATCAGATTTAGATTTCCAGCCATAAAAGAAAAATTATAAATATTAGCATTAATAGTGGAAAATGATGCAAGGAAGCAAGCTTATACAGCATAAGAAAAAAAAAAACCCAACACTTCCATTTCACCTATCCATTGTCTCCAATAGTTTGTCTAGTTCTAAATAGAATTTATTTAAGCTATCAACTTCCATGACAACAGATAGATCTTTTCTAGCAATCGCAGGAAAAGATCCATCTTTTGCAGAATAAAGGCAAACTTCAGGACATCTATTCTACAACCATCCTTCCTCAATTAGAATTTATGCTCCTTCATGCGTGTAGTTTGAACAAGAGGAAGAATCCAATCGGCATTGAGCTTGCTCAATCCATTTAAAGCCTTAAACATCTCAATCAGATTATCTTGCATGTGCCTAGTCTCTAGATGCTAAAATTTAGAAAACTGAAGCCTTTCTTAGTAAGAGTACCCTCTGTTTCCCTTCTATGTACTTGTTCCAACAGCTCGACATCCTTCCTAAAATGTGACCTCCAGACCATTGCCTTATACAATGGGATAATCACATCCTTATCCCTGCTAGCAAAATTCCTGTATATCATTGACAAAATCTCATGAGCTGTCCTGGCAGCTTGTCTGGACTGCTCAGAGAACTTCATATCTGACTGCACAATTATTCCCACTATAGTACCACACAGTTGGTATGTTACTGTGGGAGTTAGTGTTACCCACATGCAGTATTTTGCATTTGTTAATGTTAAACTTCAATTAGAATTTCTTAGCCCAGGATCTAACTTTTCTAGATCCTGTTGCAGTAGCATACTGTTATGCTTGTCATTAATCAACCTGCCAACATTTGTATCATCTGCAAACTTGGATATTAAGCCTGTTATGCCATCATCAATATTATTGATACATAGAGAAAACAACAATGGGTCCAACACTGAACACTGGGGGGGGATTCCACTAATAATATTAGACCAGGAAGAGCAGTGTCCATTGATTAACACTCTCTGTCTCTCCCACTCAACCATCCCTTTAATCACAGCAGCAACTTGCCCTTAATGTTACACAGATCCAATTTGTACAGCAGTCTTTTTTGTGCAACAGTATTAAAAGCTTTCATGAAATCCAAGTATATGATATCAATATTATTTTTTGCATCCACTTATTTTGTGACAACATCATGGTATCCAATTAAACTGGTCAGGAAAGATTTCCCCTTAACAAGCCTATGTTGTGTCTGAAGTATAATTGTAGCCTTGTCTCGACGATCCTGCATTACTTCTTTAATCAGTGACTCCATTATTTTCCCTGGAACAGAAGTTAATCTTACAGGTCTGTAATTACTTATATCACCATTTGATACCCATTTATGAATTGGGAATACATTCCCACATATCCAGTACGCAGGGACCACCCATGTATCCAAGGATGCTCTCTTAATTATGGCTAAGGGTTTGCTTACTTCCTTCGCTGCCTCCCTTAATATAATTGGATAGATCTTGTCCATGACAGGTGACTTTTTTATTTAACTTCAACAATTTCTCTTGCACTTTCCTCTCAGTTATTACAAAATCATTTAGCTCTCTGTTAGAGTTTGATAAACTTTTGGCATCCTCTTCCCTAAAGAATTCCTCATATGTGACTGTAGAAGCAACATACTCATTCAGTTTGTCAGCAACCTGAGCAGGATCATCAACAGTTGAACCATCGATATCAAGTGGACCAACTTGATTCACCCCTTTCTTCTAAAATTTACAAAAGTAAAGAAGTCTTTGCTGTTTTTCTTTGCATCCTTTGCCAAAGATTTCTCGTAATCTGCCTAAACTTTGTGACTTGATTACAGACTAGTTTATATTCATCACAGGTTTCTGTCACCTGATAATTTCTGTGCATCTCATGCATTTTTCTTCTGTGCCAAGCATATTATTAGTTCATCTGACATCCATTCAGGCCTTGAAGATTATTTCTCAGTTGCTATGAAAAGCCATTGCAATTGTTGCTTCTATGATTAACATTTAGAATTTGCTGTTGGTAACATCATCAGATGGTCTCATTGTATAGAATTTAAAAACTGTCTGAGACCACTGTAAGTCACCTTTATGAAAACAAAAACCCTTCCCTTTATTCTTAACAATTACATCTTTAAGTAAATCCTAAACCAAAACACTGTGATCATTGCCAGCTGTTAGTTTTTTTTTTATCAGCAGATTCTTAATGCATGAATAATCACTGCTGATAATCAGATTAAGAGTTTTACTCCCTCTTATTGCCTCTCTAACATGCTGCTATATAAAACAGTCATCCAATAAATCCAGAAATGTCTTGCTATTGTGTGAGTGACCAACCCACAAATTCTAGTTAATATCTGCAAAGTTAAAATCTCACATTATACAACATTCTGATTTACTGAACCACTCTATTTCTCTGTACAGTTGTTCACTGTACTCATCAGTCATTAGGCTTTAATAGTACATGATGAACATGTCAGAATTACAAATATATTGTAATCATTATATGTTATAGATATTTCAGTATTATAAATATTGATGCATCCCAGATAAGGAATTAGAATCCTATCCTGTGCTCCTAACATTAGTATGATATCATAACTTCTATGATGTAAATTTGTTGTGTACATGGCAATTATCTTTACCAATCATTCAGCTATAGTTATGTGTGAAATGAACAGTGAATTATTACTTATTATTAAAATTAGAATGGGCAACATTTCTTTGTACTGATATGATACAGAACAAGGCTTATACTGTGATAGTATTAGAGGTATTTCACTTCTTCCATGAGAATTATCAAAGGCAATTAACAAAGAAACAAGAGATCAAAATAAATCAGCAGCCAAATGATTTTGTATATCACTACAGTGTTTAATAAAAGCATCCATAAAAAATGAAGTAATAAATAGAAATGTTTAATAGAAGTATTTTAAAATGTAAGATAATATTTTAAACAACATACACTAGTTTATGTTAGGACAGAGTGAGCAGATTTTAAATTGGACATTTGCTTCTGCAATTGTAGTTCTAAGAAGCATAAATGGATTACATGAAATATAAGGGCAAATTTATTATTTTTTTGATTTCACAATGAAAAATGAGGATGTACGAATTATATATTGAGAATTATGGGAGTAAATATGGTATTATATTCCCCAGCAATTAATTTAAAACAGTTCATACACAATCCTATTATAATCTACATTGGATTTTGTGTAACTCTGCATAACACCAAATGCACAAGAGAATTATCAGATTGCATAATGAAACTGCACACAGCTGGACCTCTGTTAACGAAATTGATCATTCCCTTGAAAAAATTCGTTAAACAGAAATTTCATTATAAAGAAATATGATCTTTTCAGCAATGAAAAATACCGTAAATTACAGAAATATAGTAAAATATCGGAAATAAATCAGAAATAAGTGAAAATGAATAAAATTTCTAACATTAAAAAAAAAAAGTAATTTGTTAATACATACATATTAACAAATGACTACATGATGTGCACAATATATTAGTAGACTTTTAAGAATTATGTCGTAAAATATTTGGTTATTTTTTTGTTGTACATTGGATTCTACTGTACACTGTTCATAAAAATGTTTGCATTTGTTTAAACACGCAAATAGAGTTTCTGTTACATTTTCTTCCCACTGAAGGCCTTGATGCAAAGTTTCAAATGATGCCAACATTTCTTGTCTGGAAGGTTTAATAATTGCCCCCATTTTCATCCACTCATCGTCGATATTGTCCAGTTTTTTAAATACACTCCAAAATGTTGGTGTGACTCAGATATTCAGCTACTATGATCCCATCATTATCAACTCCTAAAAATTTGTCAAGAACAATTTCTCCACTGATAAAACCTCACTTGAAACTTTTCCCAAGATTGCTTAATGTCTTGTAGTAGTTCATCCCCCTCATCGCTGTTAATTAGCTTTTTAGGAGAACAAAGCTTTTGCTATAGATTCTATAACAGAATATATTGGTTGGTTTCTATTCTCAGTATAATATTTTTCAGTATGCATCTTCGGTAATGCATTTTCAAATTCTTGATAATCCATTGGTCCACTGGTTACTGCATTTTAGATGAAGTATCAGGGGAAGAAAACAAGCTTCACACTTTTAAGTCTCAAAATTTCCGAATGAAAGTTGGCAGGGCAGTTGTCGACAATCAATGCAGTTTTTCTGTTTTTCTTCCTCATCTTTCTATCGAAATTTAAAATCCACTATTCAAAAATTTCACGTCATCCAAGCTTTTTTGTTGTAGTTGTAGTCCAATTCTAATGACTTTACTCCTTTGAAACAACGAGGTTGTTTACTTTTTCCTATTACCCAAATCTTCATTACTGGCATTTTTGCGCCAACCAAGACATTTCTCTCCTTTAAAAGTCAGTGTCTTGTTTGGCAAACATTTAAAAAATAGACCTGTTTCATTAACATCGAATATGTCTTTGGGCTCAGTGTTTCATAATTTTTTTCAAAACTGTTTCTTTCCGATGGGTATTGTCTTCTTTGATAACAAGAACACAATAAAAAGTTATTTCATCAGAAATAACTTTTTTGAGTAAGCCATCCCGCTCTTTAAATTTACCCAGCCAACGAGAATTGGCTTGGAACATTTTATGACCCAGAAAAGATGCATATTCCATAGCCTTTTCTTTCATTAATGGCCCTGATATTGGCATTTTGATCTGGAACCAACTTCACCCACTTAAAAACTGCTTCATCTACACCTTCACACAGGAATAATTTCGCATGCTTTGACTGGGTTCCGTTTCCTCAAATAGTTTCAGAAGCGAAACACGGTTTTTCAGTTGACACACTACTGGCAGCAGAGATACCAAATTTTAAAGAGATTTTTTAATTTTTTATTTATTTTTTTATGCCCCGATTTACACTATTAAGCACTTCCACTTTTTCACACTACACTCAAGGATTTCCTCTTAGACGCTGTAAGGTTATTTGCTTAGCAACTAAAAAAAAAAAAAAAACTGATTTAGGGACCACTTTTAACAAAACAATATAAACAGAGACAGGTGATTTTTAGTGAAAGTGTTAATGACTCATTTCTGTGAAACAACAGATGAATTTCCAGGGTAAAGGAAAAACACTCTCTCTCCAATGCTTACAGCAGAAAACAGGTTGACAAGAGCCAATCTGTGCATCGGTAATATACCTTAATCTTTGCTAATGCCTGTGGTCACATAGACAGCAGTTAACCAGCAAGACTTCTTGGTACAGTAGTGTACAGGTTTTACTTCTTCTTTTTTGGCAATTGCTGACCCTCTGTTGGGCAAAGGCCTCTTCTAAAACCTTTCATCTTTTTTTTCTATTCCACACCATGGTTGGCCAGTTTCCTCCTGCAGAGCTTTGCAGGCACCAATAAATTGTAAATGTTTTAGCTCTTAATTCATGGAATTAATCTCTTCAGTTCTTAAAAGCTAAAGGGTTTAATTCTTAATCCTTTTAGCTCTTAATTCATTCTTTCTACAGCATCAGCTTCATTGCCTTAAGGCCAGAGGTGCGAACAATCCGTATCCAGGTCCCTCAAAATCAGTTCGTTATATGGAAATTTCCTTCATTATGCGGAAACCATTTTCAATGTAATGACCAAGGGGAATTCAAAAAAAAGTTCGCTACATAGAAAAATTCATTATATGGAAGTTCATTAAAGAGAGGTCTGACTATCTGAGCAACAGTTCCCAATGAAGTTGTTTTCAATTCTGCACAGTTAGTAGTTTCAACACAATAAAAGTTTCTAAGAACCGTTACCATGACATTACTACTCAGCAATAAAAATTTCAAGGTTCATGACAAAATTTCTTTCTTAATATTTTGTAAAATGATATGGAAGTCAGTTATAATGATGAAGGTGAAGTCGCTATACCATGTAAACAAAGTATAGCAATACTATAATGAAAATTATTCCCGAATGTTACACAGCCTCAAACATGCAATGTAATCATTCTTACAGTTCACAATTTGTAATTGATTTGAGAAATGAAAAATGTATCTAATATAACATGACAGCAGAAGTAAAAAAAAAAAAAAAAAAAAAAAAAGGCTTTTACTTCCAATCAGGATCATTATTTGTTTTAAAAAAAAAAAAAAAAAGGGAAACCTCAGCTTTTCTTAGAAGTAAATGAACCCATCATCATATAACAGGCTTTTATACTAGTAAATAAATAAACAAATATACATAACTTACAATGATCCCCTTTTAAGTTTTCGGAATGTTTGCTTCAAACCTAAGATGCAGCCTCTTGAATGCTTATTAGCATCATTATTTTTTTCATGTGCCAAGAAATCTTCAAAGTCTCCAGGTTCCTGGCCTAAATAAAAAAAATAAATAAAAAAAACCATGTTATGTCAAGGATCTGGGCATATTCTTACCATGTGGTGTATGCCATATCCAAAAATTTCATTACTTCATACAGCATGTTCCCCCACTTTTTCTTACTATTGAATACACCATGAATTGTAAAACTAATAGAGTAAACTTATCTGTAAAAAGATTTGAACTTCCCAAACTTCCTAGTTCATTTCACAAATATACGTGGTCTCAATTCTAATCTCAACGATTCAATATATCATAAATGCAATATGTTATTGTATTATTTATTATTTGTAAATGCTATAATAATATACATCTACAATATATGCTACATTATATATACGCAGTTGTCTCCCACTACAGTACAATTCATTTAGCACCCGTTCACTATAGCTCTCGGTATTTTTTGACACCACCCTCAGAGTTACCCTCTGTTCTTTTTGGAATAGTAGGGAAGAGCTATCTGTTAGCAGGTTTTTGGGTAGCTGAGAGACCCGTTGAGGGGGAAAAAATTCTCTTCCAATCAACTGCAATTCACAGTGCTAACCTTGAAAGGGGTGTCCTTTGATTTTACACTGACTTTAAACTAATACTGTAATTAATGAGAAAATGCTGAATTACCAACCACACTGAAAATGCTGCAATGCATTTCCAATTTATGACAAGGAGAAACTTTGAAAGTGTCTGTTTATTTCCCAAAAGTTTCATGCTTATGAATAATTTACATCTGTGTTAATTATTTGTAGCTGTTTGTACTAGCACAAGTTTCCTATATACACAGCTGTAAAATGTCAGTCACATGCACCATCTCTTCCATATTACAAAAATATACGTTCGCCTGCCACTCAATAAGTTATGGGAAAGGGAGTTCCTGCTCCATGGCTCTAATATCATCATCATTCTTCTCTTTCTTGATGAGATGATTCCTTTCTATTTCTCTCTCTCTCAGGGTAACTCAGAAATTTTCTTTGGCTGGTGCAGCATAAGCCTCAGGCTTCCTTGCACCAATGGCCAATAATAATAATAATAATTAACTGAAGTTTATTGAAATGTTATTTATAAAACTTCTCTTTAGAAATTCATTTCCTGACAGGAGCACTGCCCAGCAATGCTATTTTCAATTTAGTTTTGGTTTCCAGTCATTTCTGGTTTATGTATTGTTTATGTCATTTTGTGTCTGTATGACCAATTTTAGTTTACCACATAGTACTAGCTTCAATGTATGATTTTTTCAAAAATGGACCCAAAGAGACTAAGCGAGTCAGCTAACACTAATAATGGAAAGATGGTGAAAAGCAATCAGAAACACTTGTCATATGAAACTAAATTAAACATTCTAAAAATAAAGTCTGGAAAGGTGCTAGAATAGCATAATAATGTAAAATGTAAATACAGTATGCATATATGGTTCCATAATTTTAAGTAAATTTTCTTGGATTTTCTTGAACATATACTGTATTCATGTTTCATTTATGCATTTAGAGCTATATTTAAAGGTTTCGGGGAGGGAACTCTGGTCACGGAAGAAAACAATTGGTGGATTTTTGGCTGCTGTAAAGGTATAAGTATTTTTGATATTTTTACCGTATTTTTCGTTAATTAATATACTACATTTTGTTTTACAGAGATATTAAATAGGTACAGTAACATTCGTTAGCTTCTTATTTTGAATTTAACTAGTGATTTTTGGAAGTTACGACTCCTGCTGTTGGTGCCAATATTGTTGAACTAGCCACATATTGTAGTCGATAAGAAATAGTGTAATACGAAGCACTGTATTAGGAATCTGTTAGCTTATTTCTCAAAAATATTATTAATCTTAATATTAAATTTCATTGTTAATTAAATTGTATTAAAACAGAAATTATGACCCAGACTAGAGCTGTGAAGCAAAGATCACAGACCAGCGAGAGTGCTGTGACTTGGGGAGAAACAAAGGGGGTGATTCTCCAACGCATCAGTGTCAAAAAATGTGCGAAATGTGAAATGTTTGCCAACCTTTCTAAAACAGGACATGATCTAGCCAAGGAGGATGTCTTTGTGTGTGTTAGGTGTCTAGAGTGTCAAGAAATTAGGCACCAACTTAGCGTTCTGATGGGTTCAGAGCTTGAGGTGTAGGGTAAAAGCCCTTGAACAAATTAATAAGGGCCTATCAAGCTCTCAGATGCCCAGCTCAATGGCAGAGCTCACTCCTGTGCATCAGGCAACACAGAAGCAATATCCAAGGCAGAATATGCTGGTCCCGCAGGAACTAGTTATTGTTGGTGACTTTATTGTCAAGGAGATGGGGAATATACTATGAAAGAAGGATAGGTGGAACAGGATATGTCTTCCAGGGGCAAAGGTTGATGACGTTGTAGAGTAGTTATCTTTTAAGGCACAAAAGGTGATATTGTTGTACACGGAACTAATGACATTAAGAGATCTGCAGAGTTACTCAAAAAGTACAGGTCAATGTTGAAAAAAAGTTGCTGTTTGTTGTTTGGTTTTTAGGAGCATTAGCAACTAAGGCCATATTGCTCCGGGATATGCGGTGGTCATTCCCTGACCTTTCCGCATCCTCCATATTTGGTGGTGACGGGCTCGAACCCCGGTCTAATCAAGAAGCGTGTGCTATGCACTGCTGCTCCTTCCCACCTGGCTACGGAGGCGCCAAAAAAAAAAAAAAGTTGCGAGTTAGGGTTGAATGTGAAAGTGTCTGCAATTCTGCCCAGACACGATAGGAGGGAGTATATGATGAGAACGTTGTCAATCAATTTAGCCTTGGAGAGATTGTGCAAGGCTCAAGGGGTAGAATTTTTTCAGCCTTGTCTGTGCTTGTTGACAGGAGAGACTGCTTCTACAGGGATGTGGTACACTTAAATAAAAAGGGTGCAATAATATTTGCTGATGCTATTGAGGCACTGTTAAGTAGGTCGGAAAACTGCTAGCTTGGGGGATACACAGGCTAATATGTGCTTGGCACACCCAGGGTCCTGAGCTGGATATCATCATTTTTCTCCTTCTTGGTAATTCCCTTCTACTTTTGACTGTCTCTCTCTTCCTCTCTTTATCAGGGTAACTCAGGAAATTTTTTTTTTTTTTTTTTTGGCTGGTGCAGCATAAGCCTCAGGCTTCCTTGCGCCATATAGCTAATAATAATAATAAACAAAAGGTAAACAATGGTCGCAGACAGAGGCTAAAGTGATTCTTGCACTGGTTCATTAGAATGAGCAGCAGCCTGGAAAGCAAGGCAATGGAGATTTTCAGGACTGCTGGGAGGTACAGTGGAACAAATAAATACATGGGTTGTGTTAGGGTAACTAAGAGTAGAAACAGGTGCATGTACACCAATGCCAGGAGTATAGTTAATAAATTTGATGAGCTTGAAGTGCTAGTCAAGACATCAAAGGCAGATATTGTTGGCATATCAGAGACGTGGTGTCACACACATAAGCAGTGCAGAATTGGAATTTGAGAAGAACAATGTGTACAGAAAGGAGAGACAGGACAGGAAGGGAGGAGGAGTTATGCTATTAGTTAAGAAACACAAAATCTAAGAAAGTGCATCCAATTGATGTTGGTGCACAATGCAATATTGAGTCTGTTTGGTATGACATAACCACTGGGAAAGGAAAAATGGGAGTAGGTGTGCGCTGTAGCCCTAATGAATGATGAGTATAATGAGCAATTGTGCAGAGAAATAGAGTGGGCCAGAAAATCAGAATGTCTCATAATGGGGGATTTTAACTTTCCAGATATTGACTGCAACTTGTGGATTGGTCATTCGCACACTAGCAAGGCTTTTGTGGATTTATTGGATGACTGTTTCTTACAGCACCATGTTCGAAAGGCAACCAGAGGGAGTAATACTCTTGATCTGATTATCAGCAGTGATTATTCATGCATTAAGAATTTGCAGATAAAGGAACCATTGGGTGACAATGATCACAATGTACTGATGTGGGAATTACTTAAAGATGTACTACAATCAAGGCTAAAGGAAAGGGCTATTGCTTTCATAAAGGTGACTACAGGAGTCTCAGACAGTTTTTAAATTCTGTACAGTGGGATCAGCTGATGATGTTACCAACGTTGAATTCTAAATGGAATGCCTTCAGGGACTTAATTTTGGAGGCTACTAGGCTTTTCATTCCAACTAAGAAATATTGTTCAAGGATTAGGCCTAAATGGATGTCAGATGAATTAATGAAGCTCATCATGGTAGAGAAGAAAAATGTATGGGATGCATATAAATTATCAGGTGACACAGAAGCCTATGGCAGATATAAGCTGGTCTGTAATGAAATTAGAAAGGAGGTTAGGGAGGCAAAGGCAGATTACAAGAAATCCTTGGCAAAAGATGCATTAGCATTAGTAGAGGCATATGATGCAAGAAAGCAAGCTTATGCAGCATTAGCAAAAAAAAACAAAAAAAAAAACCCACTCCCATTTCACCCCTCCGTTCGTTTGAAATACTTGTCCAGCTGAGCCTTAAATTTATTTAGGCTATCAACTTCCACAACAAGGGATGGAAATCTGTTCCACCAACCAACCAACTACCTGCTGGCTAAAGGCAAATTTTCACACATCTATCCTACATCTGCCTTTGCTCAATTTGAATTTATGCCCTCTCACATGATTATTCTGAGCAAGAGGAAGAATCCCATCGGCATTGAGCATACTCAAACCATTCAAAGCTTTACACACCTCTATCAGATCACCTCACCAGTGCCTAGTCTCCAGACACTGTAATTTGCAAAATTTAAGCCTTTCTTCGTAAGAGCAACCCTTTGTTCCATTCACTAATCTTGTTGCCCTTCTCTGTACTCGTTCTAGCAGCTCTACATCCTTCTTGAAATGAGGCCTCCAGACCTGTATACAGTACTCAAAGTGTGGCCTGACCATTGCCTTATACAAGGGAATAATCACCTCCTTATCCCTGCTAGAAAAATTCCTGTATATCATTGACAAGACACAATGAGCTACTCTTGCAGCCCGTCCGCACTGCTCAGAAAACTTCATATCTGCCTGCACAATTATTTCCATGTCCTTTTCATTCTCTACCATTGTCAGTGTAGTACCACAGAGTTGATACGTTGATCTTGTGTTACTGTTTCCCATATGTAGTACTTTACATTTGTGAATGTTAAACTTCATTTGCCATCTCTCAGCCCATCTACTCAACCTTTCCAGATCCCGTTGCAGCAGCATAGCGTCAGTAGTGTCCTTAACAACCCTGCCAACTTTGTATCATCTGCAAACTTGCACATTAAGCTTGATATGCCATCATCAATATCATTTATAAATACAGAAAACAACAATGAACCCAACACTGAACCCTGAGGGACTCCACTAATAACATTAGTCCACAATGAGCAGTGTCCATTGATTACCACTCTCTGTCTTCTCCCCCTCAACCATCCCTTTACCCATATCAGCAATTTGCCTCCAATGCCACACTGCTCCAATTTATGCAGCAGTCTTCCATGTGCAACAGTATCAAAAGCCTTTACAAGATCCAAGTATATAATATCAAAGTTATTCCCTGCATCCAGTTCTTTTGTGACTGCATCATAGTATCCAATCAAATTGGTCAGGCAAGACTTTCCCTTAACAAAACCATGCTGTTTCTGAGCTATAACTGAAGTCTTGTCTAGATGATCCTGCAGTGCTTCTTTAACCAGTGCCTCCATTAATTTTCCTGGAATAGAAGTTAAACTCACAGGTCTATAATTACTTGTGTCAGCCTTTGATACTCCTTTGTGAATTGGGGTCACATTTGCACATCTCCAGTCTATGGGTACCTCCCCCTGAGTCCAAAGAAGTTCTTATAATTATGGCTAAGGGTTTGCTTACTTCCTTTGCTGCCTCCTTTAATGTAACTTGATAGATCTCATGCTTCCTGGGTGCCTTTTTTATGTTTCTCCTCAACAATTTCTCCTCCACTTTTCCTCTCAGTTATTACAAAATCATCTAGCTCACTGCCAGAGTTCACTTCACCTCTGGCATTCCCCTTCCTGAATAACTCCTCATGTGTGCATGTAGATGCAAAATACTCGTTTAGTTTGTTAGCCACCTGAGCAGGGTCCTCAACTGTTGATCCATCAATATCCAATGGATGCAAAGAAAAACAGCAGAGTTCTTTACTTAGATGAAAATCCTAGATGGAAAGGGATAAATCAGATTGGACCACTTTACATAGATGGGTTGACTATTAATGATCATGCTCAGGTAGCTGATAAGTTGAATGAGTATTTTGCATCTACATTCACATACGTGGAGTATTTCAATGAGGGGAATGCAAGAGGCTTATCAAACACTAACATAGAGCTAAGTGATTTTGTAATAACTGAGAGCAAAGTGGAGGAGAAATTGTTGAAGTTAAACATAAGGAAGGCACGTTGGGTGGACAGGATCCATCCAGTTATATTAAAGGAGGCAGCAAAGAAAGTAAACAAACCCTTAGCCATAATTATGAGATCTTCCGTGGACTCAGGGTAGGTCCCCATGGACTGGAGATGTGCAAATGTATCACCAGTTCACAAAGGGGGTTCAAGGGGTGACACAAGCAATTACAGACTTGTTTGTTTTGCTTCTGTTCCAGGGAAACAATGGAGTCATTGGTTAAAGAAGCATTGCAGGATCATCTAGACAAGACTGCAGTAATAGTGAAGACACGTGGGTTTGTTAAACGGAGGTCTTGTCGGACCAGTTTGATTGGATACTATGATGTGGTCACAAAGGAACTGAATGCCAAAAATAATTTTGATATCATATACTTGGATTTCAGGAAAGCTTTTGATACTTTTGCATATGGAAGACTGCTGTACAAATTGGAGAGGTATGGCATTAAGGGTAAGTTGCTACAATGGATAAAGGGATGGTTGAGTGGGAGACGACAGAGAATGGTAATCAATGGACACTGCTCTTCGTGGACAAATGTTATTAGTGCAGTTCCCCAGGGTGTGGTGTTGGGCCCATTGTTGTTTTGTATATTTATCAATGATACTGATGAAGGCATATCAGGTTTAATGTTCAAGTTTGCAGATGATACAAAGACTGGCAGGAATGACAGTAAAGACAGTATGCTACTCCAACTGGATCTAGATAAGTTTAGCAAATGGGCTGAGAAGTGGAACTAAAGTTTAACATTAATAAATGCAAAGTACTGCATATGGGTAGCAATAACCCAAGAGAAAGTACCAACTGTGTGATACTACACTCAGGGAAGTGTAAAGTGAAAAAGACCTGGGGGGTAATTGTGCAGTCAAATATGAAGTTCGCTGAGCAGTGCAGATGATACAAAGATTGGCAGGATTGTTAACGACAGTAAAGATAGTATGCCAGGGCAGGTCATGGAGTCTTGTCAATGATATATAGGAATTTTGCTAGCAGGGACAGGGAGGTGATTATCCCATTATACAAGGCAATGGTCAAGACACACCTAGAGTACTGTGTACAGGTCTGGAGGCCTCATTTTAGGCAAGATGTAGAGTTGCTAGAATGAGTACAAAGAAGGGCAACAAGATTGGTGGGGGAACAAAGGGGTGCTCTTACGAAGAAAGGCTTAAGTTCTGCAAACTTCAGTTCCTGGAGGGTAGGCACCTGTGAGGCGGTCTGATTGGGGTGTATAAGGCTTTGAATGGGTTGAACAAGCTGAATGCTGATGGGATTCTTCCTCTTGCTCACATTAAGAATCTGAGGGGGCATAGATCAAATTGAGGAAAGACAGTTGTAGAACAGAACATTCGCAAATTATTATAATTCTGGAAGACAAGATACAGTGGATTTACGATAACTAAAGTAATTGATGTGTACCTGCATTTGCAACGTATCTAAATGTCTCTAGAAAGCAGCGTAGACTGAAGTACTAACCTTGTAGTTGAAACGACATATGCAGCTGTTTGGGGCACCTAACAATGGAATGTTACAAAAATGCGAGACGAAAAAATAAATTGTTGACAAATACTTGTATTGTTGCAATCATACTTACCTCAGAAAGTATGGTTATGTGATGTCATACAATTAAAAAATTTTAAAAAGTTAGAACTCGACATACTATCGTATCCAGGTATCATCGTAAGGGGGGGCATGATGACCAGACTGACTCGAGATATCATACTGGTCACGAAAAATGCGTCACATGCTCTAATCACACTACTAGTGAGTGCTTGGTGCAGACTAGTAGTGTGAACGTGGAAATCACTTCTGGTGGAAGCCTGCCATGGATGACATCACTTCTGGTGGAAGCCTGCCATGGATGACATCACTTCTGTGAACTCATCTGCGGCAGTAATCCCCAAGGATGTTTCACATCAGAAAGTCAGCAAAACTGCGAGCTCATTGTTAAAATATTCACAGCTCAACACTGTGTAAGGTGCACTTAATTCATTCAATTCAATGAAGTATCTAATTGCAAAAGAGTGCCTCTATGCAATTTTTTTTTGTTGCTTGCAGATTGTTTACAGACAATGTCATCTGAATGTTACCTCAAACAATCATTAATATAGAAATTGTAAAGGTGAATGATTTGGTACAAAAAAACTGAATGAAAGGTTTGAAATCATGAAATTTCACAGTGTAACCACTGTGACCACTTGCATTATGAAGGTTGTGTTCAACGTAGGTGTCAAGATACTTTACATACAATCAGATGAATGTGCATATGGATCTCTATTTGCAAAGGGGGTTTATTCCTGCAGTTACCAGAGATGAACTTGTTGTTGTTGGTTGAGGGATTTATTAGGTGCATTGGCAACTATGGCCATAGTGCGGCAACAGAGATGAACTATGATGGCACTTATTAGCATTAGTAGAGGCATATGATGCAAGAAAGCAAGCTTATACAGCATCAGCCAAAAAAAAAAACCTTCCCATTTCATCCATCCATTAGCTCCAAAATGTTTGTCTAGTTCCAACTTGAATTTATTTAAGCTATCAACTTCTACGATAGATGGAACTTTGTTCCAGCAATCAACTATCCACCTGGCTAAAGACAAATTTCCACATATCTATTCTACAACTGTCTTTCCTCAATTTGAATTTATGTCCCCTCAGGCAATTAATCTGTAATCTGGGCAAGAGGAAGAATTTCATCAACATCAAGCTTGCTCATGCCATCAAGGCCTTATATGCCTCATTCAGATCACCTCACAGGTACCTAGTCTCCAGACACTGTAATTTGCAAAACTTAAGCCTTTCTTCGTAAGAGCAACCCTTTGTTCCATTCACTAATCTTGTTGCCCTTCTCTGTACTCATTCCAACAGCTCTACATCCTTCCTAAAATGAGGAAGACCTGTATACAGTACTTAAAGTGTGGCCTCACCACTGCCTTATACAAGGGGATAATCACCTTCTTATCCCAGCTAGAAAATTTCCTGTAATTTCTTGCAGACCATCTGCACTGCTCAGAAAACTTCATATTTGATTGCACAATTACCCCCCAGGTCATTTTCATTCTTTATCACCCTGAGTGTAGTACCACACAGTTTATACATTACTCTGGGGTTACTGCTACCCATATGCAGTACTTTACATTTGTCAAACTTCAGTTGCCAACTCTCTCAGCCCATCTGCTCAACTTTTCTAGATTCTGTTGCCATAACGTAGTGTCATTAACAACTCTGCCAACCTTTGTATTGTCTGCAAACCTAGACATTAAGTGTGATATATCTTCATTAATATTATTAATAAATGCAGAAAACAAATCAATATTATTAATAAATACATAGTATGAATCAGAGCTGTAATGCTCAATTCGTTCTACATTGATATTAATATTTGTAAAATAATAAGAGGAGTTCACCTCGATATAGTACATAGAACACTTCGGTATGATACTCTCCAGAAATTAAAACGAAAAAATCGAAACACTTACATTAGAGTAACAAATAATTAAAAATCAATTTAATACAATTAAAATCAGTTTAACACAATTAAAAACCAATTTAATGCAATTAAAAATATTAAAAAGAATCTAACGAAAATATTCAAAATGATCTTCCTTCCTTAGGAAGGAAAATCGTTTCCCTCATGTTTGGTCACTCTTTCTTTCACCAAAACTGCCATTTATTCCCTTTTACCATAATTCCTAGTTCACTCAGTGCCCGACCTATTCATTCTGTCTTTCATTCTCATTCATTCATTCTTCTTTCATTCTACATTGCACCCCCTTGCTACCAGCTTACTGATATTTTTCAGCTAATCTGCTTCCCTGGCTGCCTGTACATCTCCCTCCCCCACATGGTTGCTTATTTGGTGTGGGGCCCCAGGTTCCTACACATGGCAGGGTAGTCTTGGGGAGTTTTGTCATGTCAGGTTTCTGTCAGGGCACAGAATACTGCTATCCTGACAGTTTTTAAGTCATCGCCTGGGTGCGGTGGGAAACTTGGGCAATTTTAACTATTGATTATTGTTTAATTGCTGGGGGACTGAATTGCCATTCTTTGGATTGTTCTGTGCATTTCGAATACTTTCTGTGTGAAAGATGTAAAGGCTTTATAATTTTTCTCTTCTATGATGAACAGGTGTTCTTGTCCTCTGGGAAGAGGGCCAATCTGGGCTATTAGCTCTGTTCTGGGGATGTCATATATTATACATTCATATAGAATGTGTGCCCAGTCTTCACTCTCGCATACACAGTTGCAATTTGGATCATCAGTCAGCCCTAAGGAGGTTAGTTTTGCCTATAAGGAGCTGTGATCTGTCAATATGAATGTTGTAAAAAGTCCAGGGGCATACCACTTAGGTGGCTTTGGGCTAACCATTGACACCTGTGGCAGAAACTGTTTGGTAACCAGACCTCTGGTTTCCTGCTCCCACTTTGTTTGCCATAGCTCATGGAGCTTTGTGGCTATTCTTTTGTTTTCATCATTGAATGTGTTGGTTGTATCAAGGGCTATCCCCTTGATACAACCAGAAATTCTGTGGGTATGCCTTTTTTAAATCTATAATATAAGCCTCTTTTGGCTACTTCCAGGTAGCGGGAGAGCTCTGGCCAGCAACTGTAGTGCAGGTGTGCTTACTGTGCGACATGCCCTGGTAATAGCGAGTAGTATTGTCCTGTGTATCGATTCTAATTTATTCCTATTTCTTACTATGGCTGAGCGCTATACCATGCACTGGCTCCATAGGTGATAACAAGTAGGAACATTGCATGGTATATGATTGCCAGGGTCTTTCGTTTGAGTCCCCAGTCTGATCGACTGATCCTGGCAATCACACCCATAATTTCTCACTTTTTTCTCCAAGTAGATCAAATGGGGGTAAAAAGTTACTTTTGAATCAAAAACCACTCCAAGATATTTTAGTTCTGTTACCATTTTCATAGCGGTTGTGTTAATTTTGATTTGTGGATGTCTTCTTATGTCTAAATTGCCTTTTAGAAGTATTTGTTTCGTTTTTTTCAGGCGATATTTTGAGCATGTGCATTTGTGCCCACTCCTGCAGCTGCAAGAGGGCGGCATTTGATCTTTGCTCTACAACCACTTGTGTGTTACCTTTTACAAGGAAAATCATGTCATCTGCAAAGGTCAGGCTTTCCACGGAGCCAGGATTCAAGGCCAGAAATTCGTCCAGAACAATGTTCCAGAAGAAACGGCCAAGGATTGAACCCTGTGGGCAGCCTTTATTCACAGTACATGTCAATTCCTGGAACCTTGTGTGTACTGAGACACTTCTGTCTGTAAGGTAGCTGTTTATTACCTTATAGAAGTTTTGTGGGGCATTTGCCTGGCGGAGTCTCCTAAGGACACTAGGTCACCAGAGTGAGTCAAATGCCCCAGCAAAGTCAATGGAGATTGCCAGCATATATTTCTTCTCTGTGTTTTTAACTGTTGTCAGTAGGTGGTGCATGGCATCCTCCGTAGGGTTGCCCTGCTTAAAACCATACTGATTGTTGGAATGTAAACCTGTTTCTGTGTAATATTGGGCTAATCTGCTATATATTAGTCTTTCATATATTTTTCCTAGTACAGGGGGTGGGCTATTGGTCTATCTGATTTGGGATCAGTAGGGAGTTTTTCAGGGTTTTTGAGAATTAATCTTAACACTGCTTATTTTTGGGCATATACCTTCTGTCATACAGTTATTATATAGTGCTATTTCTGCTAATTTTTTAATAATCTCAAGCTCTAAGAGATCAAATCCTGGGCATTTATTGTTTTTGGTTTTAGATAGTGCTATTTCTAAGTCTTGTATAGTGAACAGAGGTTCAATTGGCATTGTCATGTTCAGTGTTTTCTTTTATAATGTCCGACTGGGTGGGGGAGAGATACCCAGTTTCAGTTTGAATAATATTGTCTAGGATGTTATTTACAGAGTCTGCCCAACACAGGGTTGGAGATTCATCTGGTTTGACAGTCGTTTCTAAGACATCTCCTCTTGGCAGCTTGTTGGTCACTATTATGTAGACAACTCACCAAGGGTTATTGTTTCCAGTGGTTCCCACCAAGTGCCTCCAGCATTCCTTTTTCTTGTCCCTTATGAGGGCTGTATACTGATTCCTGAGAGTTCTATAAGAATCTCTCAGTGCATCCACCTCATTTTGTGGCTAAGATGTTCTGGCTCTTTGAAAATTTCTCCTCGCCTGGTGCACCCTTCTTCTAAGTATAGTCAGTTCAGGGCACCACCAGGGGACTGCCTGCTTCCTCAGTTTTTTCCGTGAGATAGACAGGTCTGCTGTTATCTTCAAAAAGGCCTCTAAGGTTGGGAGAATAATACATATCCAGAATTTAAAACAATAATAATATAGATATATAAACAATAATAATATAGATATCTTGGAGTACCAAGATATCTATATTATTTTCTTCCAATTTGAGTTTGATCTGATCTACAATGGCTCTTGCTCTTTGAGCATTCAATCGAACAAGATTTAGAGCCCTAGTCACATTTATGTTTTCAATCTGGCCCATAGTTGGTCCTAGATTGTATAAGTTTTACCATCTTTTTATAACAGGGACATTTATCATCCCTGATACTATGTGCATAGTCAGTCAGCCATGCTACTTTACTGGTAGCACATTTTGGCAGTTCTTGTAATCATGGCCAGTGACTGCGCAGTGGCCACAGACAGGGGAATTCTGACTGCAGTCTCTGGCAGTATGGCCATATTTATGACAGTTAAAGCACTCCTGTACAGGAAGGAATTCCCTGAATTTATGGCTGGTCCAGCCAGCGTAGACTCTTTGCAGTCTTTGTAGGTTTTTCCAAATTCTGGGTGACACTTCCACAATGACATTGAATTGCCCATTTCTTTTGTTTTTTGTCTCTCTTTTTAGAAGAAATTCTTTGGCAAACTCGTCCAGTTCCATTATATTGATAAAGTTTTTGTTGTAGAAATCCAACATAAGATCTCTTTCCAGAGTTGTCTCAGGGATGTCAAATATAATAATGTTGGGGTTGCTGCCCCTTGGCTTTTCTGTTTGCAGTCCCAGTTTTACTACCTCTGGGTTGGTTTCAATCTTTTTAACATCCTCTTTATTTGTTACTTCAATTAAAACTCTTTTATTTTATTATTAACATGAGAAAAATCTTTTATTTTTCTCATGTTATTCACTTTTATTTCTTTCAAATGAGGTTTTAATTTTGTCACGACAGTATCCCTGACCGTCGTTTTTGTAGATATACGTAATACTTTATATACGTAAAACCGTTATTTCATTCGAATCTTGCAGGCATTGTTTTTGTATATAGTGATAGGGAATTCAAATTTTTAATTGAGGTAGCTAGGTAGCTCTAACATATAATTATAGAAACAGTAATATGCTTCACTGTTTCTATTAGATAGCATAGTATTGACATTTAATTAATTTAATTTATTGATCTTATTAATTTAAAATATCATGCCCCAAACTAGAGCAGCAAAGCAACGGGCACAAAGTGGCAGGAGTGCTGTGACTTGTGGGAGAACTGAGGGGGGCGATTCTCCAATGCATCACAGCCTAAAAAAATGTGCAACTCGTGAAATGTTTGCAGGACTATCTGGAGCGGAACATGATATTGTCATGGGGGATGGCGACAGGCAATCAGGCGACAACTCAGCGTTGTTGTGGGCCTATATGAGAGTTTGAAGGACAGGGTGGATGCCCTCGAAAGATCTAAATTGAGGGGCTCATCAGGCTCTCAGCTGCCCACATCAACGCCAGAGCTTGCACTTGGTCATCACGCAACATAGCAGCAACCCCCAAGGCAGAATGCGCTGGTCCCACAGGAACTAGTAGTTGTTGGTGACTCTATTGTCAGGGAAACGGGGAACATGCTTTGTAAAAAGGATAGGTGGAACAGGTCCAGGGTATGTCTGCCAGGGGCAAAGGTTGATGACGTTGTAGAGCAGATATCATCTTTTAAGGGCACAAAAGGTGATATAGTTGTACACGTTGGCACTAATGATATCAAGAGTAGGAGACTGGCAGAATTACTTAACAAGTACAGGTCACAGATGAAAAAAAGCCGTGAATTAGGGTTGAATTTGAAAGTGTCTGCAATTCTGCCCACACACGATAGGAGGGAGTATATCATGAGAGCCTTGTCGATCAATTTGGCCCTGGAAAGATTGTGCAAGGCTCAAGGGATAGAATTTTTTTCAGCCTGGACTGTACTTATTAACAGGAGAGACTGCTTCTACAGGGATGGGATACACTTAAACAGAAAGGGTGCAATAATATTTGCTGATGCTATCGAGGCAGTGTTGGGTGGGTCGGAAAACTGATAGCTTGGGGGGATACCAGGACTAATAGTTTAATAGTAGTCATAGGCAGAGGTCAAGGTGATTCTTGCACAACTTCTATTAGAATAAGTAGCGACCTGGAACGAGGGGTGTTGGGGGTTTCAGGGACGGGTGGCAGTCATCGTGAAACAGGTGGGTATATGGGATGTGTTAGAGTAACTAAGAATAAGAATAGATGCATGTATACCAATGCTAGAAGTATAGTAAATAAATTTGATGAATTTGAAGTGTTGGTCAAGACATCAAAGGCAGATATTGTTGGGATATCAGAGACGTGGTGTCACACAGATATAAGGAATGCCGAACTGGAATTTGGGGAGTACAATGTGTACATAAAGGATAGACAGGATAGGAAGGGAAGAGGTGTTATGCTGTTAATTAAGAAAAACAAAATCAAAAGAAGTGCATCCAGTTGATATAGACGAACAGTGCACTGTTGAGTCAGTTTGGTGTGACATAAGAACTGCAAAAGCTAAAATAAGAGTAGGAGTGTGTTATAGGCCTAATGACTCGAATGAGTACAATGAACAATTGTACAGAGAAATAGAGTGGGCTAGTAAATCAGAATGTCTTATAATGGGGGATTTTAACTTCCCAGATATTGACTGGAACTTGTGGGTTGGGCACTCACACACTAGTCAGACTTTTGTGGATTTATTGGATGATTGTTTTCTGCAGCAGCATGTTCGAGAGGCAACCAGAGAAAGTAATACTCTTGATCTGGTTATCAGCAGTGATCATTCATGTATTAGGAATTTGCAGATAAAAGAACCACTAGGTGGCAGTGATCACAGTGTACTGACGTGGGATTTACTTAAAGATTTAATTACCATCAGGGGTAAAGGAAAGGGTTTTTGCTTCCGTAAAGGCGAGTACAGTTGGTCTCCGACAGTTTTTAAATTCTGTACAGTGGGATCAACTGACGATGTTACCAACAGTAAATTCTACGTGGGAAGCATTCAAGGAATTAATCGTGGAAGCTACTAAAAGTTTCATACCTATTAAGAAATATTGTTCAAGGTTTAGGCCTAAATGGTTATCAAATGAACTAATGAGACTCGTAACAGAGAAGAAAAATGCATGGGATGCATATAAATTATCAAGCGACTCAAAAGCCTATGGCAGATATAAGTTAATCTGTAATCAGGTCACAAAGGAGGTTCGGCAGACGAAGGCAGATTACGAGAAATCCTTGGCAAAAGATGCTAAGAAAAACAACAAGGATTTCTTTACTTATATAAACTCTAAAAGGAAGGGGTTGAATATGATTGGTCCACTTGACATCGATGGTTCGACTGTTGATGATCCTGCTCAGATAGCAAACAAACTGAATGAGTATTTTGCATCTACATTCACACGTGAGGAATTATTAAGTTTTGAAAATGGCAGAAGGTTATCAAATTGTAGCAGGATACTTAATGATTTTGTAATAACTGAGAGCAAAGTGAAAGAGAAACTGCTGAAGTTAAACGTAAGAAAAGCACCTGGGGTGGATGGGATCTATCCAGTTATATTAAAGGAGGCGGCAAAGCAACTAAGCAAACCCTTAGCCATAATTATGAGTGCATCCTTGGACTCAGGGGAGGTTCCCACGGACTGGAGATGTGCAAATGTATCCCCAATTCACAAAGGGGGATCGAAGGGTGACACGAGTAATTACAGACCAGTTAGTTTAAGTTCTGTTCCGGGTAAAATAATGGAGTCGCTGGTTAAAGATGCATTGCAGGATCATCTAGACAAGACTGCAGCAATAATTCAGACACAGCATGGGTTTGTTAAGGGAAAGTCTTGTCTGACAAATTTGATAGGATATTATGATGTGGTTACAAAGGAACTGGATGCAAAAAATAATTTTGATATCATATATTTGGATTTCAGGAAAGCTTTTGACACTGTTGCGCATGGAAGACTATTGTACAAATTGGAGCAGAATGGTATTAAGGGTAAGTTGCTACAATGGATAAAAGGATGGTTAAGTGCGAGAAGACAGAGGGTGGTAATCAATGGGTGCTGCTCTTCTTGGACTAATGTTATTAGTGGAGTCCCACAGGGTTCGGTGTTGGGTCCACTGTTGTTTTGTATATTTATCAATGATATTGATGAAGGTATATCAGGCTTAATGTCGAAGTTTGCAGATGATACAAAGGTTGGCAGGGTTATTAATGACAGTAATGGCAGTATGCTACTGCAACAGGATCTGGATAATTTGGGCAGATGGGCTAAGAAGTGGCAACTGAAGTTTAACCTTGACAAATGCAAAGTACTGCATATGGGTAGAAGTAACCCCAGAGAAACGTACCAACTGTGTGGTACTACACTTAAGGTGGTAGAAAATGAAAAAGACCTGGGAGTAATTGTGCAGGCAGATATGAAGTTTTCTGAGCAATGCAGACAGGCTGCCAGGGGCAGGTCATGGGGTTTTGTCAATGATATATAGGAATTTTGCTAGCAGGGTAAAGGAGGTGATTATCCCTCTGTATAAGGCAATAGTCAGGCCACGCCTTAAGTACTGCATACAGGTTTGGAGGCCTCATTTTAGGAAGGATGTAGATTTACTTGAGCGTGTACAGAGAAAGGCAACAAGATTGGTGAGGGGAATGAAGGGATCCTCTTATCAAGAGAGGCTAAAGTTCTGCAAATTGCAGTGGCTGGAGACTAGGCACCTGCACAGTGATCTGATTGAGGTGTATAAGGCCTTGAATGGGTTCAGCCCGCTGAACTCTGATGGGATCCTTCCACTTGTTCAGATTACGAACCTAAGGGGCATAAATTCAAATTAAGAAAGGACAGAGGTAGAATAGATGTGCGGAAATTTGCCTTTAGCCAGCGGGTGGTTAATTGCTGGAACAAACTTCCATCTGTCATTGTGGAAGTTGATAGGTTGAATAAATTTAAGGAGGAACTGGACAGGCATTTGGAGGGAATGGTGTGATTTTTTTTTCTTTTTTTGGCTGATGCTGCATAAGCTCATACATTTGCTTTCTTGCCTCACATGCCACTACTACTACTACTGCCTCACAGGCGCCTCCGTAGCCAGGTGGGAAGGAGCAGCAGTGCGTAGCACACGCTTCTTGATTAGACCGGGGTTTCAGCCCATCACCACCAAATACGGAGGATGCGGAAAGGTCAGGGAATGACCACCACATATCCCGGAGCAATATGGCCTTAGTTGCTAATGCTCCTAAAAACCAAATAACAATAACAACTAACTGCCTCACTGGATTTGTATGTAGAGTCAGGCTTAGCCTTTATAATGATTATGTTTGTTTCTTTTGCCTTTGGTATTTCCTTAGTCTTATTGTTGGTTTGTTTAGTTTTTGATGAATCTGTTTTGGTGGTCCTTGCTACTTGGGCGTAAATCAAAGTATTTATTTCTTTATAATTATTCTTCTCTTCGATCACCATTTCTACTTTTGATTTCAATACTTTGTTTTCTGTATTAAGTTCAACCACTCTATGTTCCAAAACAGACCAGCAGTTCACTATTTGCAATCTTGTTGCAGATGTAATCCTATTTGTCTGTTTATAAAGAAACTCTTCTAGGAACAGTTTCATTTCTTTAATTTGTCTTATGGGATCCTCTATTTGATTTATAAGCTGAAATTTCCTCTCCTCTTCTGTTTTTGTTACCTGTGGCTCTAAATTATCATTCTCCTTTTGATCTGTATTTTCTACCTGGTTTTTGCTTTTTATAGCCTGTTTTATACTATGGTGGCTAAGTCTTCATTTGTAATTTCTTCATTGTTTAGTACCTCTATCCCACAATCAGGCAGGTCCTTCAAGTCAGGATCGTGATCGATATTTTTTGATTTTTCAGTTTTTTTCCCGTGAGTTTTGGTCTTTGCCAGTCATTTTGCTGTTATTATAACATTCCTTATATCCAGGAGAGTAATTTAGGGTATATTTTATCATTGTGGGCCCATTAAAACAGTCACACACAAAGAAAGGTACTCTTATACGCAAGAATACGTTTAATCTAAGTGAAATTCACATTTCTCCTCACAAATAACATGTATCCAGCTAATTTGATCGACAAATTTATCCCAATTTTTGGAATTTTGAGGCATTGCAGTACGATTGTTACAGCGTTAGCTGTAACAATCGTACCGCAATGCCTCAAAATTCCGTGCAGTACGTTTACGTGCAGTACGATTGTTACAGCGTTAGCTGTAACAATCGTACTGCACGTAAACACGTTCAAAAGCCAACAATAGTTAAAAACAACTATAACTAACAAGCATGTCTGAATAATACTAGTTGTTTTCATCTGTACACAACATGAAGAATCCAAGTTCTATGGTTTTTGAAGCCGGAAAATCCAAGAAATCCTCCCTGCTGCCATCGGCCACTATCCGCCGTTTATATCAAGTGGAGCTTCTTGCAGATGTGTCCATTCACCTCCGTGATCACAGCATGCCCTCCCAGTACAGGGAGTAGATTTGGACACTGGAGAAATTCCCAAAACAGCTGAGATATAATCCTTCACACTGCTCAAGATTATACAAAAAGATGAAAGAAATTTGGCTGAAGGTGAATGCATGCTGCCTAGTGGCTGCATATGTTCTGTTTCAGAAGGAACAGTTAGAACTGCAGATGCCAGTGAAGAATAGTACTTATGAAATATCTACAGAAAACATCTAGATCAAAGATGGAAAACCACCCAAAGATTTTACAATAAACTATACAATATATTCATGAAATGTAAAAGTTTTGAGTTTCTTCAAATTTTTATGTGGACTTCTGCTGTTGGTGATATGCCTATTAATAACTTGGTGAATGACCAGGTAGAAAGGTCCCTTTGCAGATATAGCATGCTGGAATGAATACTGATGAATGATCAGATGGAAAGTTTCAGGGTACTGTAAAATTTACCTATCAATGGATTTCTCCATTACATTACAAAAGGTTGATAAAGCAAGATAATATTTGGATGGGAAAGATTTGTTTTCTTTTTAGTAACAGTCAAGTTGTGGGAAAATTTTCAAATAGAGAAACATACCAGTGGAATATAAGTACACCCATCTCCTTCAATCCATGCACGGTACTAAGAGAACTACAGGTTTTGATACCTTTCGTGCAAGAGTTTTCATAAAAAAATAAAAAGTTAGGCAATAGAGAAGATAACCCTGGTGCATACATATTAAAAAGAATTAAAAGCTTATTCACAGGATCAAAATACTTCAGATCATCCTCTCTTTATTGGTGAAAAATCGCTATTTTTTAGTAAGGTAGACATCTGCCAAGAATGTCAATGCAAGAGACCAAGAAAAAGCATGGCACTAGTAGATCAGCAGATGTAAAAGTGGAAGTACAGATGGATGAAGGGATGGAAATTGTACCAATGGCTTTAGTGTGGAATGGAAAAGAATGGCTGACATCTGGCCATGATGTTAAGTTTTTGACTTTTTGAACTTTACAAAATTAACTGTGGATGTATTAAAAACATGATTTTAGCTACTGTAAGTTTTTGTGCAGGCAGAAAAGGAGCTGTCAATTTTAATGTAAATAAGTTCTGAAATTCTGATCAAAAATGACTTCAAGTTTATTTGTTTTAAATAAGGCTTAGATAAGGTGTTAAGAAGTGAAATATTATATTTTAAAACAGTCTGACATTTTTTAATAATTTTGCCTTCACTACTTGTAAAAACTAAAACTTACATTTCCTCCTCAAAACATTTGTAAAATTTAAAACTGTTAGGTGCCATGAACTGTTACTAGGTATCTGGCTAATGATGGTTACAAGAAGGCTTGTGCTATCACCACTTGATACAAGTTGCTTCACAGCTACAGGTTGACTTGCAAATATAAATTCATGCCATGTTTGGCCTTCATCAACTGAAAATCTGTAATGAAATAATTTGAAATTGCAAAAAATTAAAGATAGGTGAGCAGCAGGAGAACTGACACTGTAAAAATAGAAAGACGAATTCTGTCCCTTTATTTCTATTCTATCCTGCAAAAATGAGGAAAATCTTTTATAAGCAATACAGAATTTGGCTAGCTGGTGGACAGTAGTTTCCTGGTGGGATGGCAATATCATAAGAAATATAATGGGAGTGCCATCTTTTTGGAGAAATGCCAAAACAGATCTCCTTTGGGTAGCACTGTACTGAAAATAAAATGAAAAAGGGAACTTTTAACATGAAACAAAAAACTAAGACTATATTAGGTCTTTTTCACAGGTTACAATGGAAAAAGAGACAAAACTGTTCCTTCTATTTTACATATTTCCAAAATAACTTGCACTGATTATGTATTAAAAGTGAAAACACTGTTGGCAGCATGATGACTGATGGCAGAATTTACTATATACTTTATGTATACTACATATTATATACTTTATATATACTCCATATTATATACTTTATATATACTACATATTATATACTTTATATATACTACATATTATATGTTTGTTGTTATTTGGTTTTTAGGAACATTAGCAACTAAGGCCATATTGCTCTGGGGATATGCAGTGGTCATTCCCTAACCTTTCCGCATAGTCCATATTTGGTGGTCACGGGCTCGAACCCCTGTCTAATCAAGAAGCATGTGCTACGCACTGCTGCTCCTGCCCACCTGGCTACGGAGGCGCCGAGCATAAAGTTCTACGAGTATGAAATAGTGTATGGTCTATGTACATTTATAAAGTTAGGATTTAACTTCATTTTGAGTGTTTCGGCTATTAAGAGCTTTGTATATTCGTGTTGTGAATTAATTACTCTTGCCTCATTAAAAAGAAAAACATGGTTCTCCAAATGGTATTTCACGAACACCAGTTATCTGCTTTAAACACATATCTATAATCAATAATAGTTCTGCACTAATCATACTAACTTCATCGATTATAATATAATCGATGAAGAATTATATTACTAAGTTGAAGATTATTTGATAGACATACAGAAAGCAGAATGCATTGTTGCACCATCAATTGCCACAGCGCCATTGCCTGTGGAGGCACAAGTAACATATGCATTGTGAACATGTTATATATTACAAAAGTGATTATACGTTTCCATCAATAATTTAAGAGTAAATGTCTTTCCACAGCCAGCAGGTCCAGTGAGAATTACTTGTATCAGTTCATGTATCTGATTATCAATTTGACGATAAATAGCTTCAAGTAATAATGCGCATTGTTCTTTATTAGTACAGTCTGTCCTCGTATAGCACGATAGTTGTGTTCCTAGAAACCCTCGTGCAATGCAAAATCGTGCAATATAAACAACAGGCCCTATGGGAAAAGTGGGGTTAGGTGCCAACCACCCAAGATTGAACACACATTTGGAACCAAAACATTATCAAACAATAAATAATCGGGTAATTTTAATCGTTATAAAATACTTACGTATTTTTAGTATTAAATAAAATAGTCGTAATAAAATACTTACGTATTTTATAACACGTAAGTATAAATTATAATACGTAAGTCGTAATAAAATCTTACGTATTTTATTACGACTATTACGTAATAAAATATTGCTAATGCCTTTGCTTCTCTCGTAAGCAAACTTGTTTTTTGTTTGATTTTCTATCCAAACAGATGACAGGTGTTCCATCTCTTCCAATTCTTGTGTCTTAATCCAATGGATTTTAATTACACTTTCAGTTGTTCCCGCTATGAAAGTTGTTTTTATTTTCTCCGCATTCTTTGCAATTCTCGGCGTTGCCTCATTTAGGTCTGTAGCACGTGCAATATCACATGGTCTTTCATTTCACAATTTCATATTTTTTTCTCTATCGACATAGGCGGACTGGACATAAGCTTTACCCGGGAAATCCCGGTGGGCCAGAGGCCGGTGTGATTTTGGCCATAAACCGTAGTATGAGGCCACTATAAATTTTCCCGGGTAAGAATTTTTGACTCAGTCCACCTCTGTTTATCGATATTGCTTTTTTTTCTCTCTGAATCTGCAGTGTCTTCGCCAGGACGCTTCCTCTTCACACCTTTTAAGTATTTTACTAATTTTTAGGGAATAAAGTGCAATTACAAAACGAGGAGGCACGCTTGATACACATAAACAAAGCTGCGCGCGTATAGCAACTGAATAAACAACACCGTAAAGGCCGAGATACACTATTAACACCCCACATTTTACTAAAGCACATTTCTCGGGATTACTACCATAAAACAATAAAAACAATTTCCAGTTTCGTTTCTGCTAGTGGAATCTGTTATAAACTGGTAGTAAACTCCATCTAATTGCATACCGATAGCTGGAATTGTGTTGGTTTTTACGTTATTATGGTGAAATGTGTTTCCCCTTCACTGATATAAAACACATAAATACATTTTCAGAATCTTCTTCATTCCTATTGTGTTGCGTTCGGTTGGGGTGATTCCGCGTTCGACTGCCATTTCTTGTAAACACAAAGGCGAATCGTGCATAAGCGAATTCGGTTCGTGTTATACTTTCCCCTATTTATAAATCGTGTATGACCGGATTCGTGTAATGTAAACACGTGTTATACGAGGACCGACTGTACTATGCATCAAACGACAGTATTCTTCAGATGGTAACACATTCTCTTGCTTCTTAACGATAGATGATAATTTATCCCTCATTGCCATTCTCATCTCCTCATTAGTAAAGAAATCATCATCAATTTCTTTTGATTTAAGAAATTCTTCAATTTTTTCTACCACCAGTCCATTTTCATCATTTTCATCAAGTGTGATACAAAGTTGCCACTCAAGGGCCAGTAAATCAAATTGCTAGCATCTTTTCAATATCAATATCAGATTCAAACTCTTTTCTTCTCAAGGTAATTATCTCTTTGTTGGTTTCATAAAGTTTAAAATATTTATTTTCATTCTCCTCAAAATTTCATTCTCCTCATTGATAAATAGTATGTGTAAAGTTACCATTTCGCGTATAAGTTCATGAAGACATGTATTATAATTCCGATACAGTATTATTTTAGGGAATTGTCTTTTCACCCATCCTTCATTTCCTTTTCGATAATGAGCAGTAAATTGTGCAACAGTTATATCTTTTAACGTTTTGCCCTGTTTTTCATATTTATCAAAAATACTATCTTTCCATATATCCAAAGACTCACTATCAACTTGTTGTTCATCCAATTCAGCTGTTGATTTAAGTAATTTTTGCTGCTCATGTGGTTATACCGTTGGCACGTATTCAATCGCTCTTGAAGACATGGACATTGGGTATCATAATACCAAGCTGCCTCTTGTGAACTCATCTCCACAGAATTCAATACATCTACGCTTAATGCTCATGTTAGATCAGTTATATCCATATCAGGATATTCTTCTTGTAGCTCTATAATTTTCCATTGCAGGTTGCTTATTCCTCTGTGAGTTTTATTCACATATTCAACTACATATGCTGCACATGAATATTCTTTTATGATAAACTGTAAATCTGAATTAGACTTCAGCACTCCTAAAATCCAAGGATTGTAATTATTCATAAATTTATCTTCTATCTTTTGGTACCAGGTCGTTTGATACCAGCCCTCAAAATATAGCCCTCAAGATATTAAGAGTAGGAGACCGATGAATTACTTAACAAGTACAGATCACTGTTGAAATAAAGCTGTGAATTAGGGTTGAATTTGAGTGTGTGTGTGTGGTATGGTTGTTTAATGGCGCACAAGCTGCTATGGTTGAATCTGAAAGTGTGTGCAATTCTGCCCACATACTATAGGAGGCGTATATGATGAGAGTTTTGTTGATCAATTCAGCCCTGGAGAGAATGTACAAGGCTGTGGTAAAAGTTTTCTCAGCCTGGACTGTGCTTGTTTACAGGAGAAATTGCATCTACAGGGATGGGATATGCTTAAATAGATAGAAAGGGTGCAAGAATATTTTCTGATGCTATCGAGGCATGTTAGGTGGATTGGAAAACTGATAGCTTGGGGGAATACATGGACTAATAGATTAACAGTAGTTGCTGGCAGAGGTGAAACTGATTCTTGCACTGCTTCTACTGGAATGAGCAGCAGCAGCCTGGAAAACAAGATGCAGGGGATTTCAGAGACTATTGGGGGTCACTGTGGTACAAGTAAACAAATGGGCTGTGTTAGGGTAGCTAAGAATAGGAATAGGCACATGTAAACTTGCGAGTACAGTACACCAATGCTAGGAGTTTGGTAAATAAATTTGATGAATTTGAGGTGTTGGTCAAAACATCAAAGGCAGATATTGCTGGGATATCAGAGACGTGGTGTCACACAGATATAAGGAATGTAGAACTGGAATTTGGGGAATACAGTGTGTACAGAAAGGATAGACAGGACAGGAAGGGAGGAGGGGTTATGCTATTAGTTAGGAAACTCATAAAATCCAAGGAAGTGAAGCCAGTCAACATCGCTGGACAGTGCAGTGTCGAGTCAGTTTTGTGTGGCATAAGCACTGGGAAATCAAAATTGAGAGTAGGAGTGTGTTATAGGCTTAATGACTCTGATGAGTATAATAAACAACTGTACAGGGAAGTAGAGTGGGCCAGTAAATCAGAGAGTCTTACAATGGGGGATTTTAATTTCTCAGATATTGAGTGGAATTTGTGGGTTGGTCATACACACACTAGCAAGGCTTTTGTGGATTTATTGGATGATTGTTTTCTACAGCAGCAAGTTCGGAAGGCAACTAGAGAGAGTAATACTCTTGATCTGATTATCGGTAGTGATTCTTCATGCATTAAGAATCTGCAGATAAAGGAAACACTACGAGGCAGTGATCACAGTGTGTTGAAGTGGGATTTACTCAAAGAGGTAACTATCATCAGGGGTAAAGGGAAGGGTTTTTGCTTTCATAAAGGCGACTATGGAGGTCTGAGACAGTATTTAAATTCTATACGGTGGGACCAACTGAGGATGTTACCAACAGCAAATTCAAAATGGGAAGCATTCAAAGAATTAATCTTGGAAGCTACTAGATTAATTAAAACCAACAAAAAAAATATTGTTCAAGGTTTAGGCTTAAATGGATGTCAGATGAACTAATGAGACATATGGCAGAGAAGAAAAATGCATGGGATACATATAAATTAACATGTGACACAGAAGCCTATGGCAGATATAAGTTGATCTGTAACCAAGTTACAAAGGAGGTTAGGCAGGCGAAGGCAGATTACAAATCTTTGGCAAACGATGCAAAGAATAACAGCAAAGAGTTCTTTACTTATGTAAACTCTAGGATGACGGGGATGAACCAGATTGGTCCACTTGATATCAATGGTTCAGCTGTTGATGATTGTGCTCAGGTAGCTAACAAACTAAATAAGTATTTTGCATTTACATTCACACATGAGGAGTTATTCAGGGAGGGGAATGCCAGAAGTGTATTAAACTGGCAATGAGCTAGATGATTTTGTAATAACTGAGAGCAAAGTGGAGGAGAAATTATTGAAGATAAACATAAGAAAGGCACCTAGGATGGAGGTAGCAAAGGAAGTAAACAAATTCTTAGCCCTGATTATGAGAGCTTCATTGGACTCAGGGGAGGTAGCCATAGACTGGAGATGTGCAAATGTGATGCTTTCTGAGCAGTGCCGACGGCTTTCAAGAGTAGCTCATGGTGTCTTGTCAATGATATACAGGGATTTTTCTAGCAGTGATAAGGAGGTGATTATCCACTTGTATAAGACAAGGGTCAGGCCAGACCTTGAGTACTGTATACAGGTCTGGAGGCCTCATTATAGGAAGGATGTAGAGCTGCTGGAGCAAGTGCAGAGAAGGGCAACAAGTTAGTGAATGGAACAAAGGGTTGCTCTTACGAAGAAAGGCTTAAGTTTTGCAAATTACAGTGTCTGGAGACTAGGCACCGGTGAGGTGATCTGATAGAGGTGTATAATGCCTTGAATGGTTTGATCAAGCTCAATGCCAATGGGATTCTTCTTCTTGCTCAGAATAATAGTCTGAGAGGGCATAAATTCAATGGGTGCCTCCGTAGCCAGGTGGGCAGGAGCAGCAGTGCATAGCACACACTTCTTGATTAGACCGGGGTTCGAGCCCGTGACCACCAAATACGGAGGATGCGGAAAGGTCAGGGAATGACCACCGCATATCCCTGAAGCAGTATGGCTTTAGTTTCTAATGCTCCTAAAAACCAAATAACAACAGCATAAATTAAAATTGAGGAAAGACAGTTGTAGGATAGATGTGCGAACGTTTGCCTTTAGCCAGCATGTGGTTGATTGCTGGAACAAGCTTCCATCTGTCATTGTTGAAGTTGATAGCTTAAATAGATTCAAGGCAGAATTAGACAAACATGTGGAACGAGTGGATGGGTGAAATTAGACAATTTTTTTTTTTTTTTTTTTGGCTGATGCTATATGAGCTTCCTTTCTTGCATCATGTGCTTTTACTAATGCTAATGCTAATATTTAGATATTCTTCTTCTGATTGGCATTGATTTGATTTAAGGAATTTTTTGAAATTAACATGATTATCCAATTGTAACGAGTTGTGCAATTTACGATATTTTTTGCAAAAAGCTGATCTTCAATTGTTATCTGTGGCCACTAGTATCAATATACGAGTTTGCGAGGGGCGCCTCCGTAGCCAGGTGGGAAGGAGCAGCAGTGCGTAGCACACGCTTCTTGATTAGACCGGGGGTTCGAGCCCGTCACCACCAAATACGGAGCATGCGGAAAGGTCAGGGAATGACCACCGCACTGGAGCAATATGGCCTTAGTTGCTAATGCTCCTAAAAACCAAATAACAACAACAACAACAACAACAACGAGTTTGCGACATTGGCCAAAAAGGTGCTTCAAATCGACATTAGCGTCGATTTGCATTATTATTTTTATAACAGGTAAAAGCATGTTTATGCTGCTGTAAATTTGAATAACCTGAAGTTTTCTCTATAGAACATAATGCATCTATCATTTGGATTGCTTCTTTCATCCCACCTTCTTTTTTTTCTAATAGTGCAGAGGGTGCATTGTTCATTCATAATAATATATGCGTATGTGGACTTCCTCAATGTTGAAATTCAAATGCATTTAAAGAAATTTACAACATAATATTTCCCAAAAGGACTATAGGTTTTTGATTTTGAAATTTTGAGTATACTGTCAACAATTTTATTAAAGTATATGGCAAACGTTATGGGGTCTTCATTCATTAACGTAGCTCATTCCATGTAAGGTAGATCCATAACTTCATTAGTTGTAATTTCTCATTTATATCTGAATTTGTATAACATACATAGTAATACGGGCCATGTTGGTTCATACGCACTCAATGTCAAGAATTGTAGGGTTTCCTAATTGACGAATCATAGCAAACACATCTCATTTACATTGACTCCAATAATATGCTGAATTGGGAATTGATTTTAGAAATGTTAAGTTAGACTCTAATGATTTGTTTATAAATTCTTTCGATTCCAATAGAGAATGAGTAATATTAGCTGTTTGAGTGGTTTCATTTTCCAACTGTGAACGTTTTTCAAAATGGCTACAATATACAGTACTATTATTCTTGAATATAGAAAAAGATAGGAAATTTCAAGGTCAATAAATTTTAAGGAACTGTGATCAGTCACTGGGGCCTTTTAAAGAACAGTTGTGCTACATGATAGCTTTGCTGTAGATGTTTTCAAGTTACCAAATTGTATTTAAAAATACTCACTTGTTGCTGAGTTATTAATTTTTATAAATTTCAAGGTCACAGTAATTCTACCGAGTCAGCCATTTGGATTTATCCATGAGATAAAATAACTACTGCAGTGCCACTTGCTTGTTCAGTGGTAACTAGCAAATCAGCATAAATTGCTTAAAATTGTTAATTTACATTTTTACAATAGATAACAATTGAAGGGTTATTTGAATCTGGGAAGAAGGGGATAGGGAATATCAAGATATACAAGTTAAAGTAGTAGATTTGGATAAACATGGATAGAACTGCGAAATCACAAGGAAGCTTCACCATTGAATAAGAGCTACTACATTTAACCCAAGCACGGTACTAAGTACTATAGGTTCTAATACCTCTCGTGTTTGGGGTTCACATAAAAAAAAAAATCTATATGGCTGTGACAGGCTTGGCAGATCGGCAGCTTAAATTTATTGCCTTCAATAGAAAAAGAAGCCTCAAAGCTAATTAGCCCGGACATGGTGGTATCTGCAAACAACAAGATCAGCTGATGACGACATATATTAAATTAGCCACACTCCATATTATGACATTGTCAGGAAAAATTGAGTGTGTGGATATCTTAAAGAAAAATAAGCATACTTGGATTGAGTGAATCAAAATGGAAGGGAAATGGGTGTAGAGAGTTACAAGGAGGCTATTACTTATATTGGTCTGGGGTGATGTAGCGAGGAAGAGTGTAGCCATCATTATAGATCACAGGATTAACGAAGGCAAATAGAGGTGAATAATATCAGCGACAGACTCATGTCAATGAAACTGCAAACGAATGACAGCGAAACATTGAAGATAGTACAATGTTGCACACCGCAAACCAGTTGCGAAGAAATGGAGAAGCAGCTTGAAGAGAACATCACAGGTAGAGATATAGTTATCATGGGTGAGCGGAACACAAAAGTCGGAGTGGAGGGGCAAGGACTAGAATATGTTATGGGTCCGCATGGTTGGGGACCTAGGAATGATGATGGTGACAAGCTGTTGGATTTCTGTATGGAACAGCTTGGTCATAGGAAACACCTGGTTCAAGAAGAGAAAGAGTCACAAAGTGACAAGATATAGTTGGGACGGTCAACAGGAATCCCTCATTGACTATACACTCGTGGATAAAGAGCAACACAGAAGACTAGTGGACGTTAAGGTCATTTCTAGTGTCTCCCTTGGTAGTGATCACAGGTTAGTTGTTGGGGTTTTAAGATTCCCTAAATTGAAGAGGATCAAAGTAACAAGAGAGAGAAAACTACAGGTGTGGAAGTTGAAAGAAGAGGAAAAAGGGGCGATGTTCAGTGAAGAGTTCAAGAAGGTTGTATATAAGACAGTAGTGAACAGCAGGGAATCAGAATTGAAAGCATTCAAAGACTGTATAGCGTATAGTAGGACTGATAAGCAATAGAAGGAGATGGAAAGAAACTCCATGGTTGAATGATAGGATGGGAGAGGCTGTGAAAATCATTCAGAACCTACTTTCAGAACAGAAATGATGAGAATAAAGAGAGATATGAAACCATGAAGAGAGAGGCTAAGAGGATAGTTAACAAGGAAAGATGACTGTGGTTGGAAGAATGGAGTGAAACTTTACACGATATCGACGGTAATAAAAAGATGCTGTATGGTATGGTGAGGAATAGAAGCAGAGATGGTGAACAGAGCAAATATTTGATGGATGAGAATGAGAACCTAATAACCAAGGATGAAGAGATAAGAGAAACATGGAAGTATTTTGAAAATCTGTTGAATGTGCAGGACAGCCAGCAAAAGGGACAAAGGCAGGTCGATCATAGAAGAGGGGATGAAAGAGAAGATATGAAGAGAGAGCAGACAGACAACGTAGAATGATGTAGTGCAAGCATGGAAATACATCAAGACAGGCAAGTCTGCTGGTATGGATGAGATAAACGGAGAGATGCTGAAGGCTACAGGCAAGGCAGGGATAACGTGGACATACAGAATGTTCCGTAAGATCCGGGATGAGAGACAGGTGCTGAAGGACTGGAAAGAAGGTTTTGTTTCATCATCCTGTTGTTTAAGAAGGGGAACAGGAAAAAGCGTTCCAATTATAGGGGCATCACACTGACATCACATGTGAGTAAGCTGTATGAGAGAATGCTAGAGCAGAAGATAAGAGGAGCAACTGAAAATAGGATGGCCGAGGAACAGTATAGCTTTAGGCCTGGCAGATCGACAGTAGATCTAATTTTCTGCATCAGGCAACTGATGGAAAAGTGTTATGAACACAATAGAGAATTATGGATGGCATTTTTGGATGTAAAGAAAGCATTTGATGCCGTAAAGAGAGAGAAAGTGTGGGAAGTTTTGAGAAACTTGGGGATAGAGGAACATCTTGGAGAGATAATTGAGAATATGTGCACCAATACAGTGAGTAAAGTAAGAACAATGATGAGGTTGATGGAGATCTTCGAAATAACATTAGGTTTGATGGACGCATCCTGTCACCATTGCTATTCATAGCTGTCGTGAATGAAGTGTAATGTAGAGTGGTGGAACAACTTGGACAGGACCAGATGAAAGTCATGCTCTTCACAGATGACCTCTTCATTGTGCGGAGAGAGCAGGGAACAAGTGCAACGGCAAGTTGATATATGGGCTAGGATGGCCAATGAATTTGAACTGGTTTTCACTCAGGAGAAGAGTGAAATAATGGTTTTAAAGAGGAGTGGTGAGCTTGACGGATACATTACAATGGAAGGGAAACAGCTAAAAATGGTTAACAACTTCAAGTATCTAGGAAGCACCATTACAAAGCCTGGAGTGACAGACGAAGAAGGATAGTGGGTGGGAATTTCTATAGGCAGACAAGAGATCTGATCTGGAACAGGAACATACCACTGAAGTGTAAGAAGGTTATATATCAGGCCTATTATGTACCAATTCTGATGTATGCATCTGAAACTTGGACTATGAGGAAAAAGGATGAAAGCAGAATTCAGCGGGCAGAAATGAGATTTGTGAGGAGCATAGCTGGAAAGACAAGGTGCAACAAAATCAGAAATGATGTGATTAGGGAGAGAATTTAGGTTGAAAACTCCAGAATAGGATTCAAAGGTCCCATTTGAAATGGTTTGGACATGTCGAGAGGATGAATGAGAGGCATTTGCCAAGAATGAGATGGCAAGACATAATAAAGACCGATATCATTAAGAGAGGAGGGAATCGGAGTGAAATCAATGACGGAGAGAAGTACTCAGACAGGGCATGGTGGCGAGGCTTCATATGTCGATCTGTGGAATAGCGGAAAGATGACAGATGATGAATGTTAACTGTTATTCCTACTGATTTAAATGCAATTTGCAAATTTTCTGCAGTACGCATTCACATAATTTTCATTACCATATATAACAAATGTTGGGGAGTTACCCCACGATGATCAGATCTACGAATTTAAAGGGAGTAATTTTCAATCCATTTTTAAATTTTCGTGTATTTCAAATATACACTGGTGTTCAAAGAAAGTGCATCACATAGGAATTTCACATCTCTAATCATTTTTCGTGATGGTATGTTACATTAATGACTAGCATTACAATATATATACAAACAAAAGATATTTATTAATAGTTAAGGCAAAGCTAAGTAATATTTGACAGGTGCTCTCAAAATATTCCAAAATGAGCATTTGCAACCTTTATACAACAGTTTTGGTAAAAACGACAATTATGGCTGAAATGTTATCAGAAACCCTCAATTTACTTCAGTTTATCATTTTAAATGGAAAACAAAATGAAAAGTTCACCAGGTGCCAACTAATATTTAGTTGAACCGCCTCTGGCCCTGATGACAGCAGCACACCATTGAGGCATTGACAAGATCAATTTCTGAAGATAATCAACTGATAGTTCATGGTTCCAAACACGAATTATGGCTTCCTGAAGTTCACAAACGGTCTTTGGTTTCTTTCTGGCAACTGCAGGTTCCCGACGATGACAACAGTTCTCTATAGGATTCAGGTCCAGGCTGTTTTGTTGTTGTTATTTGGTTTTTAGGAGCATTAGCAACTAAGGCCATATTGCTCCGGGAATATGTGGTGGTCATTCCCTGACCTTTCGGCATTCTCTGTATTTGGTGGTGATGGGCTCGAATCCCGGTCTAATCAAGAAGCATGTGCTACGCACTGCTGCTCCTTCCCACCTGACTACGGAGGCGCCAGGTCCAGGCTGTTTCCTGGCCAGCTAACAGTTGTAATGGATCGTTCTTCCAATAATTTTTTCACCAGTAACAAATGTAAACACATTACTGTCGAACCTCTGATGCAGAAATGAAGCTAAAGTAACTAAAAAAGTGCCTACTTACACTTTTTGCCCAATGACAAGGAGCAGTCGTCCTGAAAGATGCATTACTTGGCAGGTTGAAATGGTCTCTAATAGTAGGCAGCAATTAGCCTTCCAATATAGCCAGGTATCCATTGGCATTTATGGAACCTTTTATAAACTGCAGGTGACCTACTCCGTGATACAAAATGCATCCCATATCATTTGGCTGGTAGGGCATTTCACTGTAGACATCATACAGTCTGGATGGTATTCTTCACCACATCTACGGCAAATTGTTTGTCTTCCTTCAGAGCCATGCAGGTTGAATTTCTTCTCATCCGAGAAAATAACTGACTTTCACTGTTTGGGGATCCATTTGATATGCTCCTTACACCAAATTAATCGGGCCTTTTTCATTTTTTGTGTGAGGAGGAGCTTCTTCTTAGGACAACGGGCTACAAGTCTATTTTTGAAGAAGCACCTTCTGAGTGTTACTGCACTTGCTACCACTCCTGTATGTTCTTCCCATTTTATTTTCAGCTCAAATAGTTTTTAAGGCATAAATGCTTCAAAATGCAGTCCTGTTTTGGTGTAGAGACTTGTTTGCATCTGGTTCCTTTTTTTCTATCAGAAGAACCAGTATTCTTGATTTTGGAAAGAAATCTACTCACTGTCGACTGATTACAAGACACTTTCTTCGTGGCATCAACTGCACGTAACTCTCCATCCTGACACAAGCAAGGAATGACTGCAACTCTTGCAGAGCATGCTTATATAGCTGATGCAATATTACGTCATCACCTACGCATGTCAATCTTATCTAATGCAATCAGTAAGAAATATTGCCATATACTTACGCTATTCGGATGATAATTACAATTTTATGGGGTGATGCACTTTCTTTGAATACCAGTGTATGGCTGGAAAAGAAGGTTCTTCTGTATGTATATCAAATATGAAACTTGTTGGAGATGATTTCTGACCTGGTGCTATACATAAATATTTATCTTCAGGCCATAATAATGTTTGTTGTTGAATTAACAATAGTTCATCATCACTGTTGACAGGTTCCACAATTTCATCTGAATGTTCCTGTTCACTATCATCATTTGGCCCCAACAAATCTTCACTCACTTTAATGCCGCAGAATTTATACAAAGGTGAATTTATCAAATACTGTAACCATATTTTCACTATTTTCTTCTGCACACATCCTTGTAGATATGATGATTTATGTATGAGTCTTCGTTTTATATGTACATTAATGGCATAATCGTCATCTAATTCTCTATGTAATTGATGAACCATCACATTTACATTAACTGGTACATTTATTACTTGTCCAACGATCCCATATTGTCCAAGTTCATAACGTAAACAACGAATTTGTATAAAGGGTAATTGTAGTGATATCAAACGCTCCATTACAACATCCAGTGAAGGCAAATCAGTAGAATATGTTGGATATATAAATCCATTTGACGTGGCCATAGTTGGTATCCGTCCCTCTTTTAATGAAGTATGACATGTATTACACATCACGAAAGTACTCACTTCTTGTAAAGGAAATTCATTTTGAAGTAATTCATATGAAGTCATTGTGAAAATGGTATCAAATCTAATTGAAACCATAAACGATCACAAACATTACAACTAAATCCAAATGGGTTTTTGTACACTGGTTTTTCAAACTCACTGTCACGAGCTGACAGTGAGTTTGAAAAAAAAAAAAAAAAAAAAATCAGCTCTTATTAATTTCCCTTTCTATCAAACCTGCTTTTTGAATTTTAAATTGTTATCAACAATGTTCCACTAATCCCTTTGGTAAAAATTAAATTTTTAGGTTATCTTAGTCTCAAAATTTTCATTTAAAATATAAAATAAGTCATAATTCAATAAGTATTTTTGTACTGTAGTTTGTTACTCTTATTACCATTTTTCACACCTCTAAAATTTGTTAGGTGTCTATCCATCATCTATGAAAACCTTAATAAAAACCTATTCAAGTCACTGTTTCTGCTGAAAAAACAAAGATTAAAAATTTTGATTGTTTTGTTTGTTGTTAGTTAATTCTATATTGATTTGAATAGGTATGATTTGTCTTACTTTACTATGCTTAAGTAATCTTTCCCCCATCCCATACACTCTTGCTTTAGTGCCGGTGACCTACTCCGCAGGTATCCATTATCAGGGTACAAATATCACAGACATCACTCTCCTCCATTTTGAGACAGTCTCCCCACAGGACTATCCCAAATCTCCCACCTATAAATAAGGACTGGCCAAGAACTATTCAGCAATTTGAAATCAAAATTATATTTGCATGCACAAAGTCTAAACTCCTATAAGTGTCTCTTTAGTAAGTCCCAATAATAATGAAAATTAGTAAAAGTTCAGAGGCTAAACACACACTTTCAATGTCACACTTTTAAAGTCTTATGTACTTTAGTAGTGAAATAAATCATATTGTAAGGTAAAATGGATTCCTTCTGACAGTACACTAAAATAATATTACACAATCACCATAAGATTTCAATGCCTGGCGAGCACCTAAAATTTAAACAAAGTATATTTCACTATCTTAATAATGTTAATGTAAATATATAGTTTTTATGCATTCAGCATTAAATTTATGTTATAAAGCCTCCTCCCCCCACCCTGTCAAAAACCTAATGTTATAACATTGTGATTAAGAAAGTTGTCTTGCATATGTTGGCATTTTCCAGGAATGAATAATCAATTTTGATTGTGAAGGTTACTTATACTATACTTACACAAATAAGATACTGGAAGCTAATACTTACTTAAAACTCTTAGTCACATTATCTGATTTGGACACAGCTACTAAAAGACTGCCATGGTTTGATATGGTATACAAATGAGGCCCTACTAATGCCTATAAATAAAACAAAAAGTTTGGGTAAAATGTTATTTTAAGTAATGCATAAAAATTGCAATGACACTCAATAACTGTTGTAAAGTATTTTATCGCTATTTAAAATATGTAACAGGATTTTTATATATTTTATTATCAAAGAAATAAAGTAACTTTAAATTTTGCTGTATTATGGATAAATTCTTTTAATTTAGTATACTGAAGAGGTAAGCTAATTTAAAATAATTTATCACATTATTATAATAATAATGGCCAAAATTTCACATAATATCAGTTTCCAAAGATTACTGTGTTTGCCAATGTACTGTGATTCTACCGTTTGAGAGTGTCTAAAGGCAGAAGCCCAAGATGAGAGGCACGTGTTGTAGGCAGTAGATTAGTTGCTTACATAAATTTTTTCCTGGAACCATCTTATTCCTTACTCTCTCTCTCTCTCTCTTTTGCTTTCAGCAATACTTTTCTTCTAAGCAGTTACTTAATCTGTAGAAATCATCACAAACCTGCCCTACCATGGAATACTGTTTGATGCAGTCAGAAATGTGTGAGAACAACAGCTCCCCCCAACAAACTTGTTTTTAACTCCTGGAATCCAATATCAAATGAAGAGAGCCAGATTACTTAATAATTTAACTCAAACTCACTTCTATCCCTCTCATACAGAGATTCAGTTTCTGTTGAATGCCTTTCTTATTATATACTGAAGTAATTTCCTGTTAATCATCCACATAACTGAATCTACTGCTGCAAATAAAGGTGTTTATTAAAGATAATGTTCAAGTCTTTAGGGTGATTTTTGCTGAAAAAAATGTCAGATGCACTAATTTAATATTTAGTGATAGATTTAACAAACAATCAACAACCAAGTATGCAACTAGTCTGTTTGCATGGTTAGAATAATTTTTAAATCACCTGTGAAATAATCTCTGTAGTCTGAAAAAATGGTTAAAGTACTGCTGCAAACATGGCACTAGCCAGCCAGTAAACTTGTTGTGGTTAAGGGAAAGGACAACAGTGAAGATGTACCTGACAGGTACACCCTCAATGGGGTCATCTTGGATCACTCCACTAATAACTTTAGTTATTAGTGGAGTGACCCAAGGTTCAGTTCTGGGCCCATTGTTGTTTTCTATATTTATTAATGATATTGATGAAGGTATATCAGGCTTAATGTCTAAGCTTTCAGATGATAAAAAGGTAGACGGGGTGGGTAATGACAGTAATCAAGGTAAGCTATTGCAACAAGTTCTAGAAAAATTAGACAGATGGACTGAGAAATGGCAGTTGAAGTTTAACATGACAAATACAAGGTAATGCACATGGGTAACAATAATCCCAGATTAAAATACACACTCAGAGTAGCGGAAAAAAAAAGACTCGGGGATAATTGTGTAGTCAGATATGATGTTCTCTGAGCAGCTCATGGGGTTTTGTTAATAATATATAGGAACTTTGCTATCAGAGAGTGGTTATTCCATTGTATAAGGCAATGGTTGAGCCATATCTTGAGTACTGCATATAGTTCTGGAGACCTAATTTTTGGAAGGATTTGCTAGAATGGGTACAGAGAAAGGCAATGAGATTACTGAAAGGAACAAAAGGAAGGTCTTACCAAGGAAGGCTTCAGTTCTGCAAATCACCTCACAGGTGCCTGGGGACAGGCACCTGTGAGGTGATCTGATTGTGGTGTTTAAGGCTTTGAATGGATTGAGAAAGCACAATGCTAATGGTATTCTTCCTATTGCTCAGATTATATACATGAGGAGGTACTATATACATGATTCAAATCGAGGAAAGATGGTGGTAGGATAGATGTGTGAAAGTTTGCCTTCAGCCAGCAGGTGGTTGATTATTGAAAAAAACTTCTGTCTGTTGTTATGGAAGTGGGTAGTTTAAATAGATTCAAGTTAAACTAGACAAACTATAAGAAGGAATTTTTTTTTTTTTTTTTTTTTTTTTTGGCTGATGCTTTATTAGTTTGCTTTCTTGCATCATTTACCACTACTAATACTAATACTAAACCACCATCTTGAAACGTGATAGCTAGTACTGCAGTTATAGGTGAAACTGTTTGGAATTTTTTTGTCTTACAGACCGACTTAAGCAAAAGTAGTTGATAAATTTTAGTATCTGCTTACTTATTGTAATAATTTGTTAATTTAATTTTTATTTTAATAATGGTTGCTACAGGATCCACTTTGAATACTTCTTCCAAGGATATAATCATCCAGAAGGAAATGGCCATAGACAATTCACATGTGAATAATGAGTTCACTTGTAAATTCTGTGGCATGCATTCCAAAGTCAATTTATTAGGTAATCTTAGCTCAACTGATCACCCTTTTCTTGCGATTAGTCTTTTTTAAGTAAGTTTCCAATGTAAGGATTCTACTGATCTAAAATTACAACTTGGTACTTTAGTAATTAGAACTAGATGAAATTCAGTCACTCAACTGACTCCCATCCACACCCCAAGGATTGGTACTAGGAGCATACCAATGTTGTTTCTGCTTTTCTTAAATAACATCAATAAAGGTATACTGGGCCACATTAAAATTTGAAGATGATGGGTGGAAGCTATATTTTAATACAGCAACATTCAAGGGCTTACACTTAAGTTAGAGCAAACCCAAAACAACTCTAGCAGGGATAAGGAGGTGATTATCCCCTTGTATAAGGCAATGGTCAGGCCACACCTTGAGTACTGTATACAGGTCAGAAGGCCTCATTTTAGGAAGGATGTAGAGCTGCTGGAAAGAGTACAGAGAAGGGCAACAAGATTAGTGAATGGAACAAAGGGTTGCACTTATGAAGAAAGGTTCAAGTTTTGCAAATTACAGTGTCTGGAGACTAGGCACCTGTGAGGTGATCTGACTGAGGTGTATAAGGCTTTGAATGGTTTGAGAAAGCTCAATGTTAATAGACTCTTCCTCTTGCCCAGATTAATCACCTGAGGGACCATAAATTCAAATTGAGGAAAGACAGTTGTAGAATGGATGTGTGGAAGTTTGTCTTTAGCCAGTGGGTGGCTGATTGCTGGAACAGGCTTCTCTCTGTTGTAGAAGTTGACAGCTTAAATAAATTCAAGGCAGAACTAGACAACCATTTGGAGCTAATGGATGGGTGAAATGAGAAGGTTTTTTTTTTTTTTGGCTGATGCTGTATAAGCTTGCTTTCTTGCATCATATGCCTCTACGAATGCTAATGGTAACTTTATATACTTGGTGGGGTTGAATTAAAAACGGTAAAGGGGAAAAGGGATTTGGAAATCATATATGAGTGGACACAAAGTTCCCTGAACTGATCAGATAGGTTGCAAGGAAGGTCTATGTCATCCAATTGATGATTTATCAAACATTTGCTTGTAGAGACAGGGTTGTCATATTCCCAATGTATAAGGCAGTTGTAAGGCTGTCCTTGGAATACTGTATCCAAGTATGAAGACTAACTTAAAAAAAAAAAAAAAAATTGAGCTTCTTGAAGGATTGAAGAATCTTAAGATATGCAAAATTCTTGGTGAGATCAACAAAAGGGTGTTTTTTTGAGGAAATAATTTTAATATGTGAGCTAGTTCTTAGTAACTAGGCACCTTTTGGAGGAAGGGGGGGGCTAATTGAGGTCCATAAGGCTCTGAGAGGAAAAAGTACGAATGCTGGGTGAAATTTTCACTGTTATAAATTATTCAAGTACTAGAGGACATAGGGGAAAAAGGTTTATACCAGATTATAGGAAGTTTTCTTTTAACCAGTGAGTTGTTAATTACTGGTGTATTCAACCTACCATTCATGGGTGGCTGAGATTCTCAGTCACTCATGAATGGGAGGTTGAGTCTCATAGGCACCTAAGTGAGAAGGGAATCAAAAATACTGGGGCTTCCTTGCACCATATGGATAATAATAATACTAAAATTTACAGGTCTTATGAGTGGAAATGAGAGCACACTCTTCTGCAAGTATTTTTATTTTGATTTACCATCTTGTCACAAGATGGTGATCATCTTGGAAGAGCTATTTGTTTAGAACTCATTTGTTTACAGATTAATCCAGACTAAATTTGCAATACTTTCTGGGAGGAGTAAGAGGGGAAGTACACACCTATCATCCTTGCTGGGATAATTTATTTTGAACCACCATCTTGAAACAAGACAGCCACCACAACCTTAATTTACAGTACGTTTGAAACTCTTCTGTTTACAACAGAGTTCCAAACATTTAAACAGAACACAAAATTTTACACATCTTATGAATAGGTATTAGGTTGCACTGTAAGCAAAGTATACCTCAGGACATGTCCCCAGGTACATCCTCACTCAGATAACTGCATTTTATTGGCATCTTGAAAAAAGGCAGCAATGGAATTATAAGTGCAATTTGTTTTAAACAAAATTTACAGGTCTTATTACATGCCTCTCATACCCATCATCTTAAGAGATGATGGGTATGAGAGGCATGCTGCTGGAGAAGGAGGCAATTTTATTTTTATTGGTAGATGACTTTCATCAACCGGTGAAATACCACCACTTTGCTTATTGGAGGCTTGAAGTGTTGAAACCCATGTTTAGTCTCTAGAGCAAAGTTTCCGGCATCCCCCCCCCATACTTCTCCTTCAACCCATGCACGGTACTAAGTACCATAGGTTTTGATACCTTTCGTGTTTGGGGTTTTCATAAAAAAAAAAAAAAACCTTGAAACAAGATGACTGCTGTTTGACGTAAGTGTCACCTATTTATAACTTGCGTTTAGTCAAATGAAACTGAAAATTAAATTACCAAATAAAACTCACGCTACTTTGTTTTTGGAGAGGGTGGGGAGAACACACTGTGATAGGTTTACTAGTCATTCAATCCTCTATCATGAAATAAGATGTTGCCACTCAAATCATGTGCCAATTATATGAGTATAGTGTGTGTGTGTGTGTGTGTGTGTGTGTAAACAGGTAGTATGTAATCCATATCAATACACTGTGATCAATGCCACATAGTAGGTCTTCTACATTCAGATTCTTAATGAATGAAGAACTGCTGCTGATAATCAGATCAAGAGTAAATAAAATAAAACCTTTTCAAAATAATTTCCCACAGAAAAATTGAAAAACAGATTAGTAATAAAAAGTTTAAAATATTTTTCCAGAACTAGAACCAGAAATTAAAATATAATCCAGAACATGATTCACCACCACAATTTCCATTTCTAAATTGCTACTATCCACCATTTTCATCACAAAAATCAATTATATAAAACAATAAATAGAATAAATCTTAGAGAATAAAAGTTCAAATATTTTTCCATTATATTTCACAATAATAAAGTGAAAAAAAGCAAACATATCAACACCAGTCAAAGAAATCTTCCCTTATGCATTCACACAAAACTAAAAGCAAGTGTTGTTTTTTGTGACAAAAGTGATGAAAATAAAATCACCTAGTAAACAGTGGCTAAATTATAATTAAAAAAAAAAAATTGTTTTACAGGCAATCACATAATGCAAATATGATTGACTATTTATTTGCATCCAAAACAAAACCAGCACATCAAACTCAACGTGCACGCACCAGAAACATTCAAGTAAATTTTGAACAGACAGGTCTACTCATATATTATATGCTGGCAAGTGGCAAATTTCCCCTTTGATATGTCTAAATTTTTCTGGCATCAAGCAGTGCCACTTACAGGGGTACTGCAAGTGGCACTGCTTGATCCTTGACGAGCACAAGTAATTCTTACTTTTGTGCTCATTCCACTTCACCACTACGTGCAATACCTCTAACTGGCTGAGCACATGCACAGCATCATTTCACCCCCCCAACTCATGTTAAAGCATTCAGTTTGTTTCTGGTGCCCCTTTCATATTAATTTTTCTCCTCTTTTATAGCTATATTTTAATTAAACCTCTTAGGTGTGAGTAGTAATATATTCAAGAATTTTATAGCAGTAATAATTTACACAATTATAAAAAAAATTACAATTATATTTCTTAAAATAAAAAATATGTTAAATAATGCTAACAAGTCCTATTTATTTATTCAACATTTTTATTTTAACTAAATATGAATTCAACTTATGGATATGTTGAATTTGGTAGATTTTTATGGAAAATTTAGAAATAGAAAGCTAACCTGATTCCAAGTGTAACCTCCATCACTGGAAACAAAAACATCAGGAGTTCCATTCTGCAGGCTTTGAGCAACATAACCTAAAATTATGCACATCGATAAAAGCATTCATTTTTTTTGAGACACCTAAATATAGCTTAAAAATACACGCTATTATTTCTAGTTCACAAGTCATTTATATAGTACGAAAAACATGTAATGGCTTTTTCAATGTGGTTTTAAGTGAAACTTTTTATGAAAAGTCAGAAAAACAGAAAAAAACAGAATAATTTGGATGATGAATCTTATTTTAAAATATTATCAATGCTTCCTAATATAACTTTATACTTAAGGCCATGCTAATGTTAATTCATGCTGTGCAATGAATAACCAATAAATAGAGAATATTCAAGAAAGTGAATGAATAAAACAAAGCGAAAGTATAAAGTGGGCTAAATATTTCTCATAACTTATGGAAAACATATGCAACATTACATTTGCAATATGCAATCTACAAATTCAATTTGTAAATTTACAAATGTACAATTTCTCAATGTTTTTTCTAACACTGAGAAACAATTTCTATTGTTCTAGTAAGACAAGGACATTTGTTAAGAGTATATTGTGTGAGGGATATTCTGCGTAATGAATACTCAAAAATTTACAAATTTATTGAGTCCCGAAAGTAGAAATCTTACACCAATTTTCTATTAACAGCTACATTCAGCTAAATAATATTGCACTAATTTTTTTTTTGCATCCAACTTTGGGTATCCATTATCAACACAAAACTAAGAGAAAGTGATGAAAAGAATATACAAGGATATGATTAATTAATTACATCAACTATACTTCTGGACTTGTATTGGATTCTGTTATCTAATGTTTCATATGAATAAAATAATATAACAAAAGACTCATACCAAAATCAATTCTGCAAGTAAAGATTATGAGCTAACAGGCTAAAATTCTTAAGATATCCAAGAAATTCACACCAGTACAGTTATAGGTGGAAATGTCACTTACTTTATTGATCTCCTTCAACTTTGCCAACAAACTGCAGTTGAAAGGGGAAGAATATTAACTACAGCAAGAAATGTAGTGAGTTAACTTTGAACTAAGTAACCTATTAAACAACTAGCCAGTTATCTAAAATAAGGAAATCCTGAGTCTAATAAACAGAGAATAATGGTCAGGACATTTCTATAAATAAAACAGAAAGACAATAATAAGGGCTAAGTTTATAATATTATGAGTTAAATAAATTTTGGAATATGGTAACATTGTGAAGGTTTCAACAGTGAATTGGCACAGACTAAAACCACGTTTATGTTAATTAATCAAATGGAAGGTTTCATCAGAGAAATTAAAATTATGGTCTACTAAGCAAAGCCAAAATGAGGAATGAAGTAAAAATAACAAGGACACATTTTATCATTTCCACTCTATAAAGGCAAGGGAAGGGCTTTACAAGAGAAATGTTTTAACCAAAATTAGGAACAAAGGAATGAAAAATGAATAAATAATTAAAATAATAATAATTATTCAATGAATAACTATAAATTAAAAATAAACCACCAAAATGTGCAAATAAAAAAATTATATTCATACTGAAATAATATAAAAAATAAAACTAATATAAACTGCTGGTTTGGGAAGATACAATAACTTTAATAAATAAGCAAAGGCATGCCACCACAACTCTGCCCCCTCCCCTGGGCAACAGCACAAAGATGCTCAAGAAATTGAAATTATATAGGGAAATATGATCTGAAAAATGGAATTATTTGTAAGAATTACAAGTTAATGCTGTTGGTAGGCAACTATATTTAGTCTATTAGAAATAAAAAAGATGTATAATCACAGCTCTAAATTCAGATTTCTGGAAGTGTGATGGTGAAATGAGGTAACAGTCATCTCAAGGTGTACTGGCTTCCATCAGTTAATATTTTACACCTATCTGGTCATTTCTTCAGCTCCATATCACTTCTGGACTGGACTTCCTTTTGTATATTGCAACATACTGAAGAAAAGAGAATGCACAGGAGATCCCTCTATATGCATTAAATAGAGTGAGAGGCAATATGTGAAAACTTGGCATTTTGAGAGATGAAACTGTATTTGAAGAAAAAAGTTAATGCCCTTGAAGGAAATAAATCGGGGAGGGGGCTCAAGAAATCTGGATAGAATGGGTACAACAATATTTACTGATACTATCGAGGCAGTGTTAAGTCATTCTGAAAACTGATGGTTTTGGAAGATATAGCCTATAAGCAATTGACTTGCATTGACTCTACTGGATAATAAAGTAACTTGGAAAGTGAAGATGGGGTCTCCTCATTGAATATGCAATTATATGGGATATGTTAGAGTAACTAGGTGTATACTTGACAGGCAGACATATCTTTGCTTTTACACTAATGTTATGAACACAGTAAATAATTTGATGAATCTGAAGTATTGGTTAAGTCATCAAAGCTAACATATAGGAATTTCAGAAACATGGTATTACTCTGATATAGGGGTCATAGAATGTGAATATAGGGCATACAATATATACAGAAAGGATAGACAAGACAGGAAGGAGAGAGAGAGAGAGAGACAGAGAGACAGACAGAGAGAGAGAGAGAGAGAGAGAGAGAGAGAGAGAGAGAGAGAGATGAGTTATTCATTTGCTGAATGTAACAAGTCAATCTTGGATGACAATAAGGAAAAAAACATAATATTAGGAGTATGTTATAGGAATACAGGAATATCAGAAACATGGTGCCACTCTGATACAGAGGTTTCAGAATTTGAATATGGTGTGTACAAATTATACAGGAACAGGAGGGATTATTCAATTTCTCAATGTAATACTGAGTTAATCTTGCATGACATAAGCAATGGAAAAAATAATAACAGTAAGAGTATGTTATAGACCAAGTGACTGTGGTGAGAATAATAATAAACAACTTTACAGACAAATAGAGTAAGCCTCCAAATCAGAGTGTCTTATCATGGGATATTTAATTTTTCAGATATTAATGGAACTTTTGCATTAGTCACTCACTCAGTAGCAGAACAACTCTACATTTACTGGATGGCTGCTTTCCTCTACCAGCATGTTAGCAAGGCTACCAGAGAAAGCAACAGGCTTGATTTGATTATTATCAGTAATTCAGAGTATTAAGAATTCAACTTGTGGTCTTTAAGGAAAGGAACCACAACGTGACAGCGATCACAGTATACTGATGTGAGATTTATACAGAGAAACAACTACACACAAGGGTAAAGAGGCAGGATTTTAAGAGAAGGAATTAATGATTATAAATTAAAAAATAACACATCTAAAACATGCCCTTCAATCAGAAATCAAACTACACTCACAGTTTTCAGTTAGAAAAAATCATGTGGTCTTTTGCACAGTCTATCTTTGATCTAATCAGTGATTTTTAACATTTTTACATCATTACCACTTGAGCCAACCAGTGAAACTAAAATTAAAATTACTCCATTTGAAAATATATCCAAATTCTGTTTTTTACCTTTTGAAATTTAAAACAGACTTTGTTTTCTCACTTCTTGACTTCTTTTATATGTAAATTTATATTTTCAGATATTTTGAGGAGGTATTTCAAACATTTTTATTTCTAAGCAACTCTCATGTATAGAAGGCAGATATAAGCAAGAAACATATTATAAGTTAAAAATCAATTAAAGTTAAAGAACAACTCACCTGAGGTAATAAGTAAATTCAATTCAACTATTAACTACAATATTTTGCTACATCTATTAACTTGACCTAAACTGAACTGTACTTGGACTGCTCAAGTCATATCAAGCCATTATGCAAAACATAACAAGTTATAGTATGTCTCCTAATAACACAATTCAGAAGGAAGAAGATTAAAAATTCGAGACTAGAATAATTAATTCAGAGAATGAACTAAACACAATAAAACTTCTAGTAGCAACCATCTCCTTAAATGGACCAGCTCTGGAGATGACCAAAATTTGTTGGAATGGTTTAAAGAGATACCATATTCATGCTAATTCTCTTTAAGGCACCACAACTTCCTAACACCCTCTCTTCATGACTGCTATTTCTCAGAACTGAGTTAATGTAAAGGTTAGTCTAGAGCAGTGCTTCTCAAAGTGGGCGATATTGCCTCCTGGGGGGATTGAATTATCCATGGGGGTGATAGGCATGAAAGGGGCGATGGGGGGTGATACGTATGATTGTGTGTAACAGGCTATGAAGCCTTCCAGATTACATGAGCACTTAAATAAGGTGCATTCAGATAAGGCAAATAATGACTTGTCTTACTTTCAAAAGCTACGTGACAAATTTGAAAAGCACCCAACATTATCGAGCATGTTTTCTTGTGCGTCACAACAAAACAATGATGGCTTGCGGGCCTCGTACAATATTTCACTGTTGATTGCAAAAGCTGGTAAGCCTCATACAATTGGTGAAGAATTAATTTTGCCTGCAATTTCTGAAGTTATCAGTACTGTTTTACATAAATCACCGCACAATATAATAAAATCTATTCCACTTAGCAATGATACAGTTCAGAGATGGATAGAAGAAATGGCCAAAGACAGAAAATACCCTATGCAACATTTTACGAACCACAGAATTTTTACTACTAGCATATGTACATTTTATAAAAGATGAAAAGTTGAACGAAGAATTATTATTTGCAAGATATCTAAAAACGTATACCAAAGGAGAGTCTATATTTCAGGTTACTGAAAAGTTTTTTAAAGACAGGGAAATTCCACTTACAAATGTACTTGCTTGTGGAACGGATGGAGCACCATCAATGATTGGCCCTTACAAGGGTTTTATGGCTTATTTAAAAAATGCTGAGCCAAATATTATTACTGTTCATTGTGTCATTCACCGTCAGCATTTAGTTGCGAAAAAACTTGGTGATCAATTACACAATTCTCTACAAACTGTTATTACTGCTATAAACAAAATTAAAGCATATTCTTTGAATGATCATATATTTCGAAAGCTTTGTGATCAAAACAGTGAAGATTTTGAACGACTGCTACTTCACTCCGAGGTTTGGTGGTTGTTGTTGTTGTTGTTGTTGTTCGGTTTAACGACACAAGGGCTACTAAGGCCAAATTGTGTCTCTTCAGCGTTAATTGGCAAAAAGCATATTGTTAGAGAAATTACATTATATGCTTCCGTACAAACCAATATGTTTCAGATATAATAAAAGTTCTTCAATATTTGCTTCATTTCCTAAGATGCGAGATAAATCAGGTGATATATTCAATTTAGAGAGAGACTGAAAATTGTTTGACCGGATGGTTGAATGTAAGGGACAATCAACCAGGAAATGACGGACTGTAAGTTGCGTCTTACAGGATGGGCACTGGGGTGGGTTTTCACCCAATAATAGAAAGAGATGAGTATGGTGAGTGTGACCAATTCTGAGTCTTGCCAGTACCACTTCCTCTCGTCTGTTTCTTCGGAAGCCAGACAGCCACAGCTTTGGATCTTCTTTTATCTGGTAAAGTTTATTGTTAGGGTCACTTTTCCAGGCCTGTGACCATTTATTGTAGCAGGCTTTGCGTACGACAGACTTAAAATCAGAGAAAGGAACCTGAGGATGTTGTGAGAGAGCGGGTTGAGGATGTTTAGCGGCAAAGTCGGCACTTTCATTTCCCGGAATGCCTGAATGGCCAGGGATCCAGCAAAAACTAATTGACCGATTGGACACACTGCAAGCAAATAGCTGGGAATGAATCTGTTTCAATATAGGGTGAGGAATGGAGGAATTCTTACTTATGGCAGAGACAGCACTAAGAGAATCTGTGTAAATTATGGCAGATGAGATGGAAAGCTCAATTACCTTACTAAGCGCCAACTTAATGGCATATAATTCAGCTGTGAAGACACTGCAAGCAAGCGGTAGTGTGGCTGAAATTGTACATAAAGGAAAAACTGCCGCAGCACCTACCATACTCTCAGTTTTTGAACCATCGGTATAAATTTTACAGGCATGGTTGTCCGTAGCATGAGCTGAATGTAACTGTCTGATGTTGCAGGAAGGTATATTTTTCCCCCACTGGAGGAAGTATGTATCGTGAGAGACAGACACATATGTCCAAGGAGCAACAGGTGTAGTTGTGTCTTGGAAGATTTCATTTAAATCGACGTTCCAAGTCTGAACAAGCTCTTTGATCCTGAGGGAGGCGGGTCTATTTTCTTTTGGCTTGCTCTCAAAGAAGGCTTCCCAACGAGTATTATAGAGATATTCCCAACTTGGGTGCGATGGTAGACTCTGGATCTTAGCAGCGTAGTGAAGCAGTAGTGTTTTTCTACGCAGGTGTAATGGGGGATCATGAGCTTCAATATATAGACTTTGGATCGGAGAAGTCCTGAAAGCTCCCAGCGCAGTCCTCAGAGCACTATGATGGATCATATTTAGCCGTTTTAAAGTAGTGCTCCTGGCAGAGTCATACACTGGACAACCATAATCTAACCGTGAACGGATTAAGCTTCTATAAAGATGCAGCAAAGTACACCGATCAGCTCCCCATGACATAGATGAGACCGAACGAAGTATATTCAAATGCTTTAAGCAAGAAGTTCTCAAATAAGTGATGTGAGCTTGGAAATTTAGTTTGCGGTCTAATATTAATCCAAGAAATTTAACGGTATTAACTAGAGGGATTTGAGTATTGTTTATTTGTAATTCAGGTTCAGGATGGAGAGCTCGCTTCTTGCAAAAGTGAGTGACAGTGCATTTATTTTCTGATAGTCTGTAACCGTTCCGTGAAGTCCAGGATTCTATTTTGGTTATGGCAAGTTGTAGCTGCCGTTCAATGGTATTCATACTTTGGGATTGACAGGAAATGGCAAGATCATCTGCATACATATAAGTTTGAACAGTTTTTGGGATATCTCGGGTCATGCTGCTAACTCGGATTGAAAACAGTGTTGGACTGAGTATTGATCCCTGCGGGACTCCCTCTTCCTGAATGTGAGATGTAGAGAGGACGTTTTTGTATCGGACTTGAAAAGAGCGCAATTGCAGGAAATTCTGAATTATTTCTGGCAAATGACCCCTAAGCCCCAGATGGTAAAGGTCCATAATAATACCATGCCGCCATGTAGTGTCAAATGCCTTTTCAAGATCTAAATTTACCATGACTAGATGTTGTTTCATGACAAAGGCATTCCGGATATGAGACTCGGCTTTAATGAGCACATCTAGGGTTGATCTATTTTTTCGAAAGCCATATTGGTGATCTGGAAGGAGATTCTCTGACTCTAGGATGTAAGTGAGCCTAGTATGAACCATTCTTTCGAAAATTTTTCCCATGCAGCTTGTAAGAGATATTGGCCTGTAGTTTTCAACACAGGAAGGATTTTTCCCTGGTTTTGGTAAGGCGATAATGAACGAATGGCGCCATGAAGATGGATAGGCATTTTCAGAGTAGATCCGATTGTAAAAAATTAATAGGGTTCTCAAGTCTTCTTCAAGTAAATGCTTTAACATAATGTAATGAACTCCATCCGGACCTGCAGCACTATTGGAAGATCTGTTTAATGATTCTTGAAGTTCTGTTAACGTAAACGGTTGGTTGTACGGGAATGAACGGCGCGTGGAGAAGTTAATTTTATACCGTTCTGCACCTGCTTTGATTATCTGGAAGGTGGAGGCATAGGTGGCAGAAGCTGATATTTTTGCAAATGATTCTGCTAATGCATTTGCCACTTCTTCGGGAGTAGAAATGTCTTTCCCTTTCCAATGAAGTATCGGAGAGGGCGGCCGAGCAAATTTGCCATTTAGTGCCTGTATTCTTTTCCAGATGACTTGTGTGTCCGTGTCTTTGGTAATGGTGGAGGCAAAAGCAATCCATGAATCCCGTTTCGCTTTCCGCCTAACTTGTCTAGCTTTTGCTTTTAGTCTTTTAAAAGCAATTAGGTTAGTAGTGGTGGGATACTTGCGGAAATGATTCCAGGCGCGGTTTTTATCCTGTTTGGCAATTAAACAATCTGTATTCCACCAGTTATTTCTGTGTTTTCGATATGGTGTGGATTTTGGAATGGAGGCCTTAGCTGCAGTCAGAATCTGATTGGTTATGTAAGTGTTGACATCATCAATATGTTGCCTTTGAACATAAAATCTGTCTAAACGTATCTGGGCAGAATAGCCACCCCAGTTTGCCTTTTTAAACTGCCAAGTGGATCGTTGGTCAGGATTTGAAGTTACCCCTGTTTGTAGAGAGCAAATAATTGGAAAGTGATCACTGTTGAAGGGATCGGTTAATACCGACCATGTCATGATTGGAAATATGGATGGTGAACAAATTGACAAGTCTATTGCGGAAGCAGATCCGGTTGCTAAGTGGATGTAGGTAGGAGATCCAGAATTTAATAAATTAAGATCATTATTATGCATGAATTCCTCCATCAATTTGCCTCTTATATCCATTGTGGCCGATCCCCACATTGGATGGTGTCCATTAAAGTCACCAAAAAGACAAATTGGAGTTGGCAGTTGTGCAATTAGGTTGTTAAGTTCTGAAAGCAGAAGTGGTGCAGATGGCGGAATATAAATAGAAACAATGGTAAATGACGTACCAGCTGCAAGGCGAGCTGCCACAGCTTCTAGGGTAGTTCTCAATTGAATCGGCTTAGATGGTATGCTAGCGTTAACAAGAATAGCAACTCCTCCACGTGCAGGTGATACCGAGTTCCTATCTCGTCTGTAAATGGTATAACCTGAAAATTTTGGCAAAACTTGAGGTGACAAGAATGTTTCCTGTAAGCATACGCCTATGGGATTAAATTGAGCTATTAAATCTCTTACGTCATCAGAATGAGTGCTTAGTCCTCTGCAATTCCATTGTATGATATTGTTCATTATTTAGGTTTACCTGAGGGTGATTCATCTGACTGTTTTCTGTACGTGGGACATTTTTTCCGGTCCTTTTTTGAGAATGTGGGGCGTCCAGTATCCATGGTGTCCTCTGCATGGAGTTCTAGAATAGGTTCCTCATTGTCTAGCAGCTCATCTACATCCATGCTTTTGGAGGGAGATTCCGTTTTTTTAGAGACTGATTCAGATTTTAATTGTTCTTTTCCAATTGGGACTAATGGGGTATGAGTAGGAATGCTGATTGGAGTGTTTGTGGCTTCGCTAGTTCTTTTTGGAGGATTATCTTTCTTTGAGGTTGAAAGCGTAGATTTGAGCCAGCTCGCTAGAGAGGTGTTAGGTGGAACTGATACATCTGTTTGAGCTGCGGTAGAAACGAAGTTCCGAGTGCGAGCTGCATAGGAACGACTACTAGGCAGGGTCGACATAATTTGTCTACGTGCCTCAGGAAACGTGACTTTATTTTCTATTTTGTACTTTTGAATTTTCTTTCCTGTAATCCATAGCTCACATGTTTTGGAAAAAGCTGGGTGGCTTTCTTTGCAATTTGGACAAACAGGGGTTTTGACAGAGCAATCCGCTTGAGTGTGATCTTTAGAACCACAGATGGGACATATGGCCTCACCTCTACATGCCTGCTGTGAATGCCCGTATTTCTGGCATTTGAAGCAGCGAACGGGATTTGGGATAAATGGTCTTATACGACAATTCAAATAGCCAGCTTTAATTGAGGATGGTAAGTCTGGCGTGCTGAATGTTAAAATGATGGATCTCGTTGGAGTGAGATTTCCATCTTTTTTAGTCATAATCCGTTTCACATTTGTAACTTTTTGACTACTTAGTTCTTGAAGTAGCTCTTCTTCGGAGACTGTAATTAGGTCCCACTCACTGATTACACCCTTTGATGAATTTAAGGTTCTGTGTGGAGTTACTGATACTGTGAGCCCACAAAATGATGTTGTGTTTAAGAGCCGCTCAGAATGTTTAGCGGTGGCAGTTTCAATGAGGAGATCTCCGGATTGTAGTCTTTTCACCATTTTTGGTGATCCAGTAATTGATTCCAAATATTTCTGAATCAAAAATGGTGACAATTTGCCTACAGGTTGGGAGGATAAGGAATGAATCACCAAGAAATTTGGTAATTCTTCATGGCATTCAGGTTCCCTTCTAAACCTTTTGGGCTGGTTAGTGTCACGGTCATTGTCAGGAATTTCTGACCTTGAGCTTGATGGCTCTAAAGGTGGATAATTACTCGTATCCATGTTAGCTCCTTTTGGCCCTGGGGGTATATTTTTACCACCCAGATTACCGGCCCCGCCACGGGGAGGCAGGAGCAGTGCCGCTTGTGGCCAAGCGTATAGGTTAGTACAATTAGTAAGACTAATTTAATTAAAGAAAAAGGTTCTTTCCTTCTTCTGGGCTCTCTTCTTAGTGCTTTTAAGAAAAAGGGCTACTTAAAGAAAAAGTTTAATAATCAAGGGAGAAAACAAAATAGAACCTAGTCGCTTACAAAAAACGCTTTTCTATCGCACGAGAATCGCTTGGCCACGGAAACGCTTGGCACCCGGGGCCCCTTGGTGGTTGTCAAAAGGCAACTGTCTCAACAGATTTTATGAACTCTTTGATACTATTCTCGAGTTTTTTGAAGATAGGAACGACCTTAGTAATGACCTCAAGAAAATGAAAACTGATATTGCTTATCTTGCAGATTTATTTACTAGATTCAACTCAATGAACTTACATTTACAAGGCCAAGATGTAACTCTTATTAAGGCTGAAAACTCAAATTTCAGCATTTATTTCAAAATTAAAGCTTTTTATGCGCAACATAGGATGACGTGAATTGTATCAATTTCCAAATCTGTTGGAAATAGAGAAAAAAGAAAAAATAGCTGATGAAACTCTACTAACGTTTTGTAATCATCTAGAAATGTTGCACAGAGATATGCAGGAAAGGTTTGAAGATCTTAATTTGAAAATTCCAGATTGGGTTATAAATACTTTTTTAAATAATGACGATGGTTTTGTAGAAGAAGAATTGATTGAGTTACAAAATGAAGCTGAACTGAAGCCAAAATTTCAAAATTCATATAAGGAATTTTGGTTACAAAAGAAAATCCCTGACCATTATCCTGCATTGTGGGGAATTGTAAAAAAAAAATTACTTATTTCTTTTCCAACATCATATCTAGTCGAAACCGGTTTCAGTGCTGTATCTCAATTGCTGACAAAACAAAGAAATTGTCTGGATGTTGTTAAACGTGGCGATTTATGACTTCTACTTACAGATATTAAACCCAATACTGATAAGCTAATAAATCTCCACAAAGCTCATCCATCGCATTAAATATTAAAATATAATTAACTATTTCCATTAATATCATGACTTATTTATGTAATTAACTTTAATTTTTATGACTTAATTTAAGTGACTATAACTGACTTTATTTATGTAGCTGTAATTTTTTTATGAAGAAGAAATAAAGTGCAGTAATAGTTTTCTTTATAATTCATACATGCAGGGCTGCATTTATGTTTTTGGAGGCAAAAAGACAAATATTCATTTCAGGTATTTAGCTTCACTTTATATTGGTTGGCTAAAAAAAAGCCCTGGCGAGGACTTTTTTTTAGGGGGGGGGGTGATCTAAAAAAGTTTGAGAAGCACTGGTCTAGAGATATAACTTGAAGGATTTTTTCTGGTAAGGATGAGGGGGAGCATTAATTACTGTTTCTGTTTACTGGAGACAACATGAATTGCAACAAGAGCAGAAATGTTGTCAGAAAAAAAAATTAAATAATAAATAAACAAATAGCTGACTATCAATGAGGATTAATAACCAGAAGGGACTTGATAAAATTCTCATTTCATCTTTCACAGCATTAATTTGAGGATAAGTCTATGTATTATGTATGTAATTGAATAAAGGGAAGAGAACACTCAGGAAACCTTCATAATTTCAGTTAAATAAATAAAAAAAAAAAAAAAAAAATATATATATATATATATTGGTGTTGATCCAACTTTCCATCTTGAGTAATGCCTAACCATCTGAAACTGATACAGGTTTCTGTTGAAGAAGCCAAAACTTTGGGGAGGGGGGAAGATGTGGAATCAGAATTGATCCTAAAATCTTCCCAGAAACTAATAGAACATGTGAATAGAACTAATAGAAAATATAGCATCAATCTGACATTTCACTGTAAAACAGACATCAAACATCCAAAACACTTTCATTTCTGTATAGACTTAGCTTTAAATTTTATATAATTTCTATCGGTTCAATTTTAATTAACACATTCGCTGCCGATCACGCACCAGCGCGTGATGTTGCAGCAGTATTGAAGAGCCGATCACGCTCTGGCGCGGGATGTGGCATCATTACCCAGTAGCCAATCACGCGCGGGTGCGGGATTCACTAGACTTTTGTATGAAGTTGTCAACTTCAGTTGGCATTGTGTTTCTGCTGTTTATATTTGTTTTGGCGTTAAGTAAAGGGTTTAAACTATATGTAGTTGTATGTGGTGTTGAATATTTTGTTACGTGACGTGAGGAAAAGCCTTGTAATATGAGTTGTGCAGATGACAGTTTAGCAGGCCAGTCGGGCCCGAAAAGAAGAAAAGTGCACTATAAAAAATCCCTTACAGATGAAGAAATTGCAGAAATATTGGAGGATTTATCTGACGTATATTCCAGTGACGTCAGTTACGACGACGATGAAGATTTTATCCCTCCAAAGGACGCTTCGGATTCGGAAAGTGTAGATGAAGAAGGTATTGTGGAAGAGGCTACACTTTCACTGCAGGATCCCTGTAAGTTGGAAAACGTCGTGTGGGAAAATGACGTAACATCGATGAAACAGTTTCGTTTCACAAAATCCGAGTCTTTGCTGCAACCCGTGCCAGGTGAGAATCCAATAGATTACTTTCGTCATTTATTAACCGACAATATCTTGGATGAAATAATTACACAAACAAATGTTTATGCTCATGAAATACTTCTTCCCAGAGAAAATAAAGAACATTCTCGAATAAATGCATGGAAGGACACCACTAGAGATGAAATGCTGGTATTTTTAGGATTAATTTTACATATGGGAACCATTCGACTGAACCGCATACAAGATTATTGGAAAACAGATAAGCTGTTTGGATTACATGTATTCGCAGACAACATGAGCAGGAATCGTTTTTTATTATTACTGCGGGCCTTGCATTTTGCAAAAACTCCAGAAAAGAAAGAGGTATGTCCACAGGATCGCCTATATAAAATTCGGAAAATGGTGAATCTGTTCAATGAACGAATGTCGGAAATATATTATCCAGGACGTGAGATTAGCTTAGATGAGTCTATGATATTGTGGCGTGGAAGGCTTGTTTTTCGACAGTACATTCAAAACAAACGCCATAAGTACGGCATCAAGTTGTATATGATCACAACGCCTACTGGCATGGTTATCAAATTTCAAGTGTATACCGGTATGTTGGATGATTCTGGTGGAAAAGGACATGCACAAAAAGTCGTCATGAACTTACTTGATGGGATGTTAGATGTCGGGCATAGCATATTTATGGACAATTATTACAATAGCTATGAACTCGCTAAGTGTCTCGCTGACAGACAAACACATTGTACTGGGACAATCAGAAGTAATAGGAAAACATTTCCGAAAGAGGTTCGAGAAAAAAAACTGAAGAAAGGAGAAACTTTATCAAGGTGTGCCCGTGGTGTAATGATTGCTAAGTGGAAGGATAGAAGAGATGTCAGTTACATATCTACAGAATACCAAAATGATATGGTGGAAATGCAGAACAAACGAGGCGAACTGAAATCAAAACCATTGCCTATAATTGAGTATAATAGGTTTATGTCAGGCATTGACAAGCAAGATCAAATGCTTGCCTATTATCCTTGCGAAAGGAAAACCATTAGGTGGCCTACAAAAATATTTATGCATATTTTGCAACTAATAATGATAAATGCACACCATATCTATAATAAATATTCACATAACAAGGTGCAACTTTATGACTTCCGTTTATCAGTGATCAGATCTTTATTAAAACAGCCATCTGATCTCCCTCATACTGTGCATCATGTACCTGAACTGGAACATGTGCTCAAACCACGGGAAGAAAGAAAAGGTGGAAAGATATTGAGGAAGCAGTGCAAACGTTGCTATTCCGAAGGGAAACGTAAGGATACAATCTATATCTGCAGTGTTTGTGAAGGATCACCCGGCTATTGCTTAGATTGTGCGAAAATTATACATAAGTAACATTCTGACACACAGTATTTATAATCTGTATTGGTTCGGTATGAAATAAAACGTATTTCTTAATGTTACCATGTTTTTTGTTTTATTATTTACAAACTATATTATTATGTTTTTATGTCACGCGCCAGCGCGTGATGCGGCATTTAAAGCCAAATTTGACCTCCAGTGCCTATCACGCGCTGGCGCGTGAATCTCAAAATCTTTTGGAAACTGCTTATACGACACTTAAATATTGATATGGTATACCGAACAATCCCTTATTACCAATTTTCAAGCTTTTTGGTTATGGAAACACAGTCGGCTTCTGGCGACAGTCTCCGCCTTCTGTGCCACGCTATTGACGATAGCATGCTGATACTGATGACCGGCAGCGAACGTGTTAATGAAATTTGGGATGAATCAACAAATCTTTCTAAAAGATCCAAATATAAAATTTCACTGAAATTCATCCAATGGGAATTGGTTCATTAGATACAACTGGATGGATGGACGGACTGATGGATGGATGGACGGAGACAGACATGATGAAGGCAGCAGGTGCATTACACATTTGTGAAAATTCCTAAAAAGCTACTTTACTGGACTGAAAACTGCAGCTACGTCCGAAAATAAAACATCAAATTGTACAGTTATTCTTCCGCGCACCTTGAATTCTTAAAACAAAATTCATCCAATTAATATTAATAGATCTACATTAAAGCATGCTGAACAACTGCAGTGGATGATGGTAATTAACACTTATTTACTGAAGGATTTATAGTTAAGAACACAAATTATTTGTAATTTGAAATGAAATTTATTTGCCAAACCATGGCTATAGATTATTGGACAAGAAGAAAAGTTCTGATATTAGTAAAGAATTAGGTATTGATCCAATAATAGATAGAATCTACAAATATAGAGGAAAATTGATTAATCATTTGGATAGGATGCATCCAGAAAGATTACCAATGAAGATTATGAAATATCGGATCCAGGACGTCAAAAAAAAAGATGGACTGAGACCGGAACAGACCATTTGGCCTAAATCCTTGAAAGGATGATGATTATTTGTAATTTTTCCAGTTAATCATTACATAAAAATAACACTCATTGTATGTGCAAATATAACAAAAAAATCAAATTTAACATCTTAGCTGGATTTATTTACTTCTCAAATATGCAATAACCCTTGTGTAATTTATTTATTTATTATTTATGAGATATGCAGCCCGGATTCAGCATAAAGAAATAATCAGACTTACCATGCACTAAAATGAGGCCAACAGCTGCTTCTATACTTAGTGGTCCTTGAGGAACTGGTAGCTTTTTTAGTTTACTGTACTGATAAGCTATATGTAAGTGACAATCCTAAATTAAACAAAACTCAATATTATGGATTTAAGAGTATACTAAATTTTTCTAAATAAATTTAATAATATATTACATAAGTTGATTGATCATTTATATAAGTTTATAAAATTTATTCTTACTTTGTCATGTTTCAACCTGAAATTCTTTTGTTTATTATTAATTTTATTTATTTAGTTGCTTTATCCAGTTCTTACAGTGAAGTTCAATCCAAAAGTCCATAGACTGGCAGTACAATACAATACAACTTGGCTCACAAGGTGTCCTTATATAGCTTCATTATGACAAAGTTTGGTGAGTTTTGACATTACAGTAAGCTGTGTTGTTTCATAACCACTATTTAAGAGTGCATGTGTGCGTGCATAAGTTCAGAGTGTTTTATGATTAGTAAAATGGATGAGGTGAAAGAGCAAAGTATTAGTATCAAGTTTTGCATTAAATTCATGAAATGCTAAATATTCCTTATTTAGCTTTTGGTTAAGATGCCATGGGAAGGCAACATATAGAATGTTTTTTTGGGTTCAAAGGCAGTCAAACATTGGCAGATTCAGAGCATTCAGGTTGTCCATCATCAAAGCAGGAAAAAAGTATGTCAAGACATCCATAAAAAACTGACAATGCATCATTAATAATGTAGCTGGGATGTTAGGCTTATCACACAGAACATGCTGGTCCATTTTAATGGAAGATTTGTCTATACAATAGGTTACAGTTAGTAGTGACGAATGATAAAGGAAGCAAGCTTATAAAGAATCAGCTAAAAAAAACTACCCTCATTTATACATTCACCACTCCCCCTCAATAATTAGCAAGTACTTCCTAAAATTCATTCAAACTATCCATTTTCACAACACATCAGGTTTTTTTTTTTATGTGGACCCCAAACATGAGAGGTATTAGAACCTATAGTACTTAGCACCATACTTGGGTTGGAGGTTGAGAAGACGAAAGAAGATATTTGTTGACATTGGACTTGAACTTCTGTAGATTGTAATTTTCAGGAAATACGTATGAAGGAAGGTTGTTCCAGAAAACGGCAGTTGAATGAATCAACGAGGAAGGTGAAAAGTTGGTTCTGTGGGTTTGAAGTTGGACAGTAAATGGATGTTGGCGGCACATGTTCGGACTGTTTTGAAAGAGAGAGCGGGAATTACAGAAGCCACTTCAGAAGAACAGTGCCCATGGAAGTATCTGTAGAAGAGGCATGCAGCAGAAACAGTGCGTCTATGAGAAAGCGAGTGGAGAGACTCTGTTAGAGATGAATCATTAATTAACCTAACTGCCTTCTTCTGAATGGAATCAAGAAGCCTGAGAGAGGTTTTGGGGGCACCACCCCAGAAGTGGGAACAATATTCCATGGCAGGGCGGATTTACGATTTATACAGAGTGAGCAGCTGTTTGGAAGAAAAGTAATGCCAAGAGCGGAAGAGAAAACCAAGTTTTTTAGATACACAGGAAGCAATATTTGTAATGTGCTTGTGCCAAAAGAGATTAGAAGTCAGGGTAATCCCCAAAAGAGATATATCATTTTGCCTAGAAATCGGAGTATCACTAAAGATAAGTATAGGAGCAGAAGAATCCTTTTTGCGAGATATAAGACAAAACTGAGTTTTAGAAGGGTTGCAATCAACTAAATTGTCTTTGCCCCACTGGAGAATTACCTGAAGATCGGCATTTAAGGAATTGGTAGCAGATTTTCGAGAAGTTGAAGCTGATTCAGCAGGACAAGGTTTCTCAAAATGGAAAGTGGAATGCAATGTGCTAGTATCGGCAAAACTATGGATAGGATTTCCAGTCAATGGAAGGTCATTAATATACAAGAGGAAAAGAGTGGGTGAAAGAATTGAAACTTGGAGGACACCAGCATTAGTGGAGAAGTTAGAAGACAGAGAGTCATCGACTATCACCCTCAGTGAGCGATCAGAGAGAAAACTGGATAACCAATTACAAAAAACAGTTGGCAAACCATAAGATGGAAGCTTGTTTAGAAGACTTTTAGGCCAAACACGATCAAAAGCCTTTGAGATGTCAAGAGCAACTACTTGTGTTTCACCGAACCTTTCCATTGAATTAGTCCATAAATGGGTAACATAAGCCAGAATATCACCAGTGGATCGACACTGACAGAATCCATACTGGCGATCATTGATCAGACGGAAGGTTTCTAGGTAGTTTAAGAGTTGGTGGTTAATTGATTTCTCCATTACTTTAGAAAGAGTAGAAGTAATTGCAATGGGACGATAATTGGATAGGAGGGATTTGTCACCCTTTTTAGGAACTGGCTGGATATGAGCAAATTTCCAAGCAGAAGGAAAAACACGTCTGGAATAAGAAAGTGAAAAAAGGCGGCAAAGAATAGGAGTAAGTTCAGGAGCACAGGTTTTGAGAACAAGTGGAGAAATACCATCAGGACCTGGAGCTTTTTTAGCATCAAGATTCATCAAAATCCTTCTGATATCCTTTTGACGGAAGACCACAGGAGGCATTGAATGGAGCGTGTTGGGAATGGTGGGAGGTGTTTTTCCAAGATCATTAATACATGAGCTGGAAGAAAAATGGGATGCTAGCAGGTCAGCTTTATCCTTGGCTAAAGTGACAACAGAACCATCTGGTTTTGACAGAGGTGGGAGCAAAGATGGGAAAAGTTGTGGCCAATAGCTTTGGCAAGAGACCAGAATGCTCGGCTACCATTAGGGCAAGAAGCAAGTTTTCTACTCTTAGCCTGTTCAAACTCTAGTTTGGACTGATTGATAACTGCTTTACAATTGTTGCGAGCTTTGGTGTAGGCAGAAAATGAAACTGAAGAATTAGAAACAAGCCAATTACAATATGCAACATTCTTCTCTTGAACAGCCTTAGCACATTTATTGGAAAACAAAGGTTTAGATAAAGGATGAGATTTTAAAGTGGAGTGTGGGATAAAGGATTCCATTCCTACAAGAATAATTTCACTGACACAATCTGAGCAAACAATGAAATCAGAAGTTTCAAAAACAGTAATCCAACAAAGGAAAAGAAAAAAAGAAATCTTGCAGGTCATCCCAATTTGCATTCTTGTAATGCCAAACAACACGAGGTTGGGAATAGCCATGAGATAAAGGTTCCATTGGAGATGAGACAATCACCAAGTTGTGATCTGAAGTGCCTAAAGGACCTCTCACTTCGACCGTGTACTTAGAAGGGTTGTTTGTGAGAAAAAGATCAAGCATATTGTCTGTATGATTAGGATTGTCTGGTATTCTTGTAAGTAAAGGAACAATCTGTGCTAGGTCATTAGTAATCGCAAAAGCCTCAGCATCTTGACCTGCTGTGTCGGTGTGACTAGAAAATGGAAGCCAGCTGGAGTTGTGAACATTAAAATCACCAAGGAAAATTACCTCACTGTTAGGAAAGTTGGACTGGAGAAAGTCAAGTTGCAAAGAGAGGAAGTCAAAGAGCTCCAAGTGATTAGTGGAGTTGGGAGAACGGTAGAGACAACAGATGAATTTGACACAATGAGGTAGAGAGATTTTAAGCCTGAGAAGATCAAAGAGAGGAGATTCCAAATTGCCAAGTCTCTGACAGGGAATATCAGAACGGACATATGCACAAGTACCACCTTTGAGGCGAAAGGAATCATACAGCGAATAATTTGGGCATCTGAGATGAGCAGTAGTTGAATCAACTGATAACTGAGATTCTGTCAGAAAAAGTACATGGGGTTTGGCAGATTGCAAGTGGAAATGGACATTGCTGAGATTAGAATTGAGACCACGTATATTTGTGAAATGAAAAAGTGGATGTGTTGTGAAAATGGTTTCTTTGCCTGAAAGAAAATTTTCACATATCTATCTATCTTGCAACCATCCTTTTTCAATTTGAACTTGTGTTTCTTTTTTGTGGTTGTTCATGAAATCAACAACCACATAAATGATAAATGTAATCAGCATTTAGTTTACTCAATCAGTTCAAAACCTTAAAACCTATCAATCAGTTGTTTAAGGAAGTCAAAACATGTTCAAGTTTAGCCCAGTATAAGAAATCCAGTTTGTTATAATCTATGCTTGAAGGTAGGCCATGGCTTTTGATATTTTTGTTTTTATGTATTTTCATCTAAAAATGACCTATATGGGAGCAGTTTTTTTTTTTTTTTTTTGTCGATGCTGCATAAGCTTGCTTTCTTGCATCGTATGCCTCTACTAATGCTAATATATTTAGATAACAATACTAAAAAAAAATATAAAAAAAGTATTTTTTATGTTTCATATTATATAAAAATAACCTATTTTTAAAATCTGCAAAAATTAAAAATAAACTAGAAGATACTGAATATTTTCATTTTTTTTAATTTGTAAAATATTCTGATATTTTACAAATAAAATAATTGATAGAGCAAATTTCGAATAATTTTAGAAACTCCCATTAAAAATGTAGTTCAGATTTCTTATCAGGAGTAAAACATCAGAGAACTTTTCTTAAAATGCAGACTAATGGTGTTATTGTTGCCACCCAGTGGTGTGGTTCTTTTGTCTCAATGCATGGAGAGTCACTGCTGATAATCACATCAAGTGTATTGCTTTCACTTCTTGCCTTCCTAAAAGGCTGGTGGCTGGTGTAGAAAACAGTCATCCAATAAATCCAGAAAATTTCTGCTACTCTATCAGCGACCAACCCACAAATTTCAATCATTATGTGTGAAAAAGTTAAAATTACCAATTATAAGGTATTCTGATTTACTGGCCCATTCTATATGTCTGTATATTTGTTCATTATACTCATCACAGCAATTTGGCTTACATTTGTTCTTATTTTTGTTTTCTCAGTGCTTAAGTAACACCAAACTGACTCAACATTACACTGGTCGTTCACATTAACTTGGTGTTCTGCCTTAGTTTTTATGTTCTTAACCAAGGGTGTACCCACCTTCCACAATAATCTAAGAACAGCCCATCTCATATACAAGGCACAACTTGAAGAATGAGAAATTACTGCCATAGAGCTGGAAGAAGCAATAACCAATATGCAGTCGGGCAAATGCCCAGGCGTGGGTAACATAGAGGTGGAGGCTTTAAAGAAAGCCTGGAAGATAACACCTATATCAATCAGAATGGCATATAATGCATGCCTAAAGGAAGGGGTTTTCTCCAGGAAATGGAAAGAGGCAAACCTTAAAATCTTGCTCAAAAAAACAGACCAGGCCAGTGCAAGAACCAAGCTCATACTGACCCATTGCCCTTCTGCCAGTCATGGGTAAGGCAATGGAGAAAGTCATGAAGAATAGGATACAACAAAGCTACCAGGACAATGGTCCGAGGACTAGGAACCAGTATGGATTCACAAAGGGAAGGAGTGCAGAGGATACAATTGCTGAGCTCATTAACACAAGGTCCACAATGGAAAGCAAATACCTCCTCAGCCTCTTTGTGGATTTCAAAGGGAGCCTTTGACACCTTATGGTGGCAGAGTGTCCTGAGAGATTGATTTTTTTTTTTTTTTTTTTTGATTTGGTAGTTGTTGGCGCATCGGCTTCTGTGGCCATATTGCACCTCCCAAGGTTTTTGCAGTACTTTGATCCAAGCCCGAGGCGGGAATCAAACCCGCGACCTTTGGGTTGCCGGGCAGGTACTTTACCCACTCGGCTAGCCCGGTCGGCATGTCCTGAGAGATCCTGGGAGGGCGGGGTATCCGAACCCCTCTATTAAATGATAAGCAGCTATTTGAGGACAGAGAGGTCATAGTACAAACAAAATACAGGAAGGTAATCTGCAAAGTCACAAGGGAGTGTGACTTTGCAGATTACCTGCAAAGTTACAAGAAGTTCTGGAATATTGTTTTTGGCAGCTGGCTGGCCAATGAATATAACATTGACCAGCTGGCTGGCAGCTGGTCAATGTTATATTCATTGCATATGCTGATGATTTGGCAATACTAATTAAAGGAAACTGTAGGTGCAACTTGGAAATTAAGACAAATCAGGTACTACAAGACCTTGCTATCTGGATGCAAAACCACAAACTAACAGTATCAACCATGAAAACAATTCAGATACTACTAAATGGCTCACTAGACAGAAATAAAATATAAAATATAATAGAAAAAAATAAATAAATAAAATCAGCAACCAACTGCAATTACTTTGGTGTCATTATGCATGACAAACTCTCCTTTGCTCATCACACCAGACATCTAAAAGAGAAAATTAAAAGGTATTCAGGACTAATTGTCAGAATAGCAAAGAAGAAATGGGGTTTAAAGTCTAGAACCCTGAAGCTATACTATCATGCAGTCTTTCTACCCATAATGACCTATGCTGCTGGGGCATGGGGGTGGAGGGCTGACAAATATATCATCATCAAACAGCTTAACCAGGCACCAAGGGCCATACTACTGGTAATATCAAGGCCCTGCAGGAATTACGAAAATTTTGCAATTGGTAGCAGAGTTTTTCTCTAGCTGTCCTAAAGAAATGTAGTCCATGTTGCCCTGGAAATAAGGAACCGATAGAATGATGGATATCTCCCGAAATCTGAAATGCGTAAGGTCCACGACCAGCCAGCAGTTTCATATTTGCTTTGAAAGAAACAAAAGAGAAAGCATTATTGTATTACCTGTTATTTTCATGAAAATTTTTGGACAATTCATTATCATCTGTATATAAAGGACTTATGTAAGCAAGAAAGCACTAGTAGGGAAAATTGGCCCATTCTGTAAAATAAAACTATTTGGAATTTTTATATTTTCCCATATTTCTGCACACCTAGGAAAAAATATCTTCGATTTGAGACCAGATTGGTTAGGCCTATCATATGCAATGGCTACACTTAGCTTTACACTTTGCGAAAATTTTACAATTGCTAGCAAAGTTTTTCTCTAGCTGTCCTAATATTATTATTTTGGAACAAAGGACATGATTGTGCGAATGTGCAAACTGTTAATCAGAAAAAAATGCCTTATCAACTTAGACCGCTGTTTGTTTAACAGGTACCATCTTACTGTGGCTCCATCTATGAAGTGAATGTTGAACTATTCTCGTTTGTAGTACAAAACTGGCCCATTCCGTAAAATAAAACTATTTGGAATTTTTAAATTTTACCATGTTTCTGCCTACCTAGGAATATATATCTTAAATTTGAACTTTCAGCCCAATCAGTTAGGCCTATTGTTCACAGTGACCATCTCAAGAAAACGGCTTCCGTATTAATATATAGATTATCATGGAGAAACGCTGGTTTAAATTGTAGTTACTCATTTCTGAATTTATTGGATGATTGTTTTGTTTGTTTGTTATTTGGTTTTTAGGAGCATTAGTAACTAAGGCCATATTGCTCCGGGATATGCGGTGGTCATTCCCTGACCTTTCCGCATCCTCCGTATTTGGTGGTGACAGGCTCGAATTCCGGTCTAATCAAGAAGTGTGTGCTATGCACTGCTGCTCCTTCCCACCTGGCTACAGAGGCACCCCGATGATTGTTTTCTACACAAGCATATTAGAGAGTCAACAAGAGAAAGCAATACATTTGATCTGATTACCAGCAGTAACTCTTCATGCCTTAAGAATCTCCAGATAAAGGAACCACTAGGCAGTAATGATTACAGTGTAATCATATGGGATTTACTTAAATATATAAAATAATATTGATGTAGATACACCATAGACAACTCTCAAACAAAAAACCTACGACAGTAGTGTAAAGGGCATCATTTCATCTGTATCTCATATTGTGCTCATCTTTCACGATGAGTTGCCAAGTATTGCACTACCTCAAATAGGTAACACTTCACTAATAGAGAAGACTATTGTTACTTATTCTCAGACAAGCCTTGAAATGGTGCTGTCTGGGTGGTGGTGGTGATCACTGAAAATAAGTAACATATAGTCTTCTCTATTAGTGAAGCATTACTTATTCGAGGTAGTGCAATACATGGCAACTCGTTGTGAAGGATGAGCACATATGAGATACAAATGAAACGATTCCCTTTACACTACTATCGTAGTTTTTGTAAGAGTTGTCTATGGTGTATCTACACCAATATTATATAGATAATTTATACTCTTAAAAGTATTATGCCTAGTTGCATTTAGTCTTACTTAAATATATAAGTAGTATCAAGGGTAAAGGGAAGGGATTATGGTGCTGTTTCTTGTATTCTGTCTATCTTGTTAACTCCTCTGAGTGTTTGGTCGTCCCGGAGTATAAACAGAAAATTTATTATTTATAATGGCCGGCGTAGCCTAGTGGTCAGGCGCGCGGGTGCATAAGTACACGTGCCTTGAGTGACCGGGGTTCAAGCCCGTGATTGCTGAATACGGTGCTGTTTCTTGTATTCTATCTATCTTGTGAACTCCTCTGACCGTTTGGTCGTCCCGGAGTATAAACAGAAAATTTATTATTTATATTGTTTTCATAAAGATGATTACAATGTCTTAGACAGCTTTTAAATTCTTTTCAGTAGGACCAACTGATGATGTTAACAATTACAAATACTAAAAGGGAGGTGGTTGGGGAAGTAATCCTAGAAGCTATTAGCGGAGATATTGTTTAGGTTCTAGACCTAACTGGATACCAGATGAACTGATATCACTAGAAGCAAGGAAGGAAAATGCATGGGACAGTTATAAGCAGGGACACAAGCCTACAGTAAGAACATACTAGTACTTATGGCAATCAGTTAACTAAGGGAGTTATGCAAGATAAGGCAGATTACAAGACATCTTTGACAAAGAAAAGAAGCAAAAAGTAACAGCAGAAGAAAATGGATAAACTACACTAGTCCACTAGATACAAATGATCTAACTATTGACAATCCTGTTCAGGTTGCTGACAAACAATAAATATTTTGCATCTACATCCATGTTGTGTATGTTGATGCAAATATTCATTTAAGAAGTGGTAAAAGAGGTAAGCAAACAGTGAGCCAAAATTATGAGAGTATTGTTGGATTTGTGATGTGAAACTTGACTCTCGTATTGAGAAAGTGGGATAAAAGGATGAAGTGAGTAATTAGGATCATTTTGATAGAAATGCAGTTATATGGCAATCACAGCACAGATTTGTTACGGGATTTTGTTCTTATTTAAAAGCTACTATGAAATAGTCCCAAAGGAACTGGATGCAAAAAATATAACATCATATACTTAAATTTTAATAAAGCTTTTGCACTATTCTAGATGAAAGACTGCTGTACAAATTAGAGCAGTGTGACATTAGGAAAAAGTTACTGTTATAGATAAAGGACAGTTGAGTATCAGGATACAGAGAATGGTTATTAATGGTCACTATTCTTTATAGGCTAATGTTATTAGTGGGATTTCTTAAGGTTCAGTGCTAGAGACTGTTTTCTATATTTATTAAACGTATCAAGGCAAATAAAATTTAATGTATACGTTTGTTGATAACGCATCATTTGGCATAGTGATTAATGACAGGAATCAGGGTAGGCTACTGCAACAAAGAATTTCTCTAGACAAATGGACTTCTCAATAAATTTGCCTGGAGAAATTAGGGGAAATAGAAGAAATTAGTCAAATGGACTGAGAAGTGGCAACGACATTAGTGAAGGGAATAAAAAGGGGGAACTTACCAAGAAAGGCTTCAGTTTCTTTAAAGTTATCGGATTGAGGTGTTTAAGGCTTTGAATGGATTGAGCAAGCTCAATGCTGATAGTACCCTTTCTGTTGCTCAGACTACATAGGAGGTGGGGGTCATAAATTAAAATTGAGGAAGGAAGATTGGAGGGCAGATGCGCAGAAGTTTGCTTTCAACCAGTAGGTGGTCAACTCCGCCATGGACGGTTCCAAGCCCGGCTGCGAAAGGAGGAGGGTGGTCATCCTGCTGAAATGATCAGAACCGGGGAAACTAGGCAAGAAACCGCATGAAATTCGGAACAAGCTCTTACAACAATGTTACTGCATCCGGGGTAGCCGATGCGCCAGCACTGGGGACCCAGGGTGCTGGTGTGAAGTGGACCACTGGCCACAGAACAAGCTCTTATAACAATGTTACCGCATCTGGGGAAGCCAATGCGCCAGCACTGGGGACCCAGGGTGCTGGTGTGAAGTGGACCACTGGCCATAGAACAAGCTCTTACAACAATGTTACCGCATCCTGGGTAGCCGATGCGCCAGCACTGGGGACCCTGGGTGCTGGTGTAAAGTGGACCACTGGCCATAGCAATAAGCTTACTACGCCGAAAAGGGCAATTAACATTGGCTAATGGAATGTTCGAACGGGACACCACGTTGGACAAAAGGAAATCATTGCCCAAGAACTACTTAGGTGCAAGGTATCAATCACGGCATTATCCGAATTAAGGCTCACTGGGTCTGGAACGATGATCATCCAACCACCAGCACCTAACGAAGCGGTTATGCTATTCTACTCTGGCGGTGAGAAACGAGAAGCAGGAGTGGGCTTTATGGTCGATGTTCAGGCCACCAGTAGTGTGATCGCTTTCCAACCAATATCGGACCGCCTGGCAGTCCTTACTGTCAAGGGCACCATCAAGACCCATATTATCTCCGCCTATGCACCAACTGAGACTAGCCTGGACCCGACCAAGAATGACTTCTACAACCAGCCCCAACATACACTGGATTCAATTCCACAGACAGAAGTGATCATCCTCGCAGGGGACTTTAATGCCCACATTGGCGTGGACAGATCTGGTTGGGAAACAACAATGGGCAAGTTTGGCCATGGGAAGATCAATGACAACGGACTACGTTTGTTGTCCTTTGCCGCATCTAACAACCTGATCATCGGAAACAGCCATTTCCAGCACCCTCAAAAACATCAACTTACATGGCGAAATCCATCTGGCAAGGACTCAGCAATCCTGGACTACATTCTGATCAACGCCTGATTTCGCTCATCACTCATGGACGTTCGTGCCACGAGGGGACCTGATTGCGGATCTGATCACTACCTCATCCGGGCTAAGGTGCAGCTCAAATTACGGCATGCAAAAAAGGTCATCTCGGTCAGCCAAGCTGGACTGGAGGCAGCTAATGAATGCTGCAAACAAAAGGGCATATCAGATCGCCCTATCCAACCGCTTCGAGACGCTAGCCGTGCCCGAGGATATAAATGAAGAAGAAAAGCAGATCTCTGATGCCATCCTGGAATGTGCCAAGCCCCTATGTCCACCTGCCTGACGTCGAACGCAACCATGGATATCAGACGAGTGCCTCGACCTCGTGGACAAACGGAAACAGGCAAAGTTGGTCAACTTTGAATGGTACCGGCAGCTAAACCGAGAAGTCCGACAAAGGATGACAGTGGAAAGAGAAGCATACTGGAACCAAGTGGCAGACGATCTTGAAGTGGCAGCATCCAAGAACGAGTACCGCACCCTCAGATGTCTGAGTGGAAAGACCAAATTGACTAGTGACAACATCAAGAATGCTGATGGGACCTTCGTGCGATCACTGTCCGAACGCCTGCAACGGTGGAGTGAATTCTTCAAAGCATTGTATAATCACGAGCCACCTCAGGGACCGCCAGAAGCCGCACTATCGATCGATCCCCCTGAAGTCTCCATGGTCGATGTTGAGCCTACAGTAGAAGAACTGAAAGCAGCCATATAGTCCCTAAAGAATGGCAGGGCACCAGGAGTGGACCAAGTCACCACAGAAGCGATCAAAGCCGGGGGAGATGTACTGCTTCACCGACTACACTCACTCCTCAAAACCATCTGGTGCACTGAACAAATTCCGCTAACATGGAGGAAAGCCATTATCGTACCGATCCACAAGAAAGGTGATAACCGGGATTGCAAGAACCACCGTGGCATCAGCCTCCTTTCCATCATCGGAAAGGTCTTTATGAAGATCATCCAGTCAAGGCTGCAAAAACATCGCGAGCAAACCAGTCAAGAAGAACAGGCGGGATTTAGACCCGGGCGAGGATGCTGTGTGGACAGCGAACCGTCATTGTTTTCATTGACTTTAAGTCTGCTTTCGACTGTGTCCATCGGCCTGCCTTATGGAAACTACTAGAGGTCGAACATGTACCTCGAAAAGTCATCATACTACTCCAAACTGCATACAATGGTTTAACCAGCCAGGTGTGCATCCAGAATGATTTATCTGAGGAATTTACCATCCAAACTGGAGTCCGCCAAGGGGATGTAGCCTCCCCGTTGCTTTTCAACCTCGTGGTCGACGCCATTACGAGGCAAGCATTCAGAAACAGACGGGGCATACAATATGACAAGGATCACTATATGACTGACCTGATGTTTGCCGATGATAGTGCTATTTTGCTGGTAACGACTCTGAAGCCACGGACATCCTCTACGACATTGCCCGCATTGCCCGGCCATACGGTTTGAAGATCAATGCTGATAAGACAAAGGCCCTGACAACAGATGGGTCGCAAGCCACCATCTATCTCGAAGGCGTCCAGATCGAGCAAGTGCAGGACTTTAAATACCTTGGGTCGCTGGTCCAGGAGAAGAAAGTTGCATCCACCATGGAAATCCACGCAGAATTGGACAGGCGGCCACTGCTTTCGCCTCACACAAATGGTGTCTGTGGAAGAAGACCAACATTTCCTCAAAGACTAAAATCCGACTCTTCCGGACTTTGATCCTGCCCATTCTCCTTTCAGAAACATGGATTTGTCTCAAGCTAGATTTAAACAAACTTGAGGTATTCCAAATGCGATGCCTGCGGCAGATTTTGGGCATCTCACTTCGTGACCGCATCACTAATGATGCCATCCGCACCAGATGCCAACAGCAACCAACCATTGCCGACCAAATCCAGAAGCGAAGGCTTAGATGGTTTGGCCATGTATGTAGAATGGGCACGAACAGAATACCATCCACACTCCTTTGGAGACAACGACCCGCCCAATGGAGCATCCAACGGACCACACCTAGGAAAACGTGGGCCAAGCAAGTGGAAAATGACTTGAAGAGCCGACATCTCGACCTTAACCAGGCCAGGACTGACGCCATGGATCGTAAAGTATGGAAGAACATCACAGAGCAAGTCCGAAACCCTGCGGCACCTACAGCAGCATACTGGTTGCATGGCCAACCGCTTCCTCCAGCTGCCAGCTAAGGACCAAAGAAGAAGAAGAAGGTGGTCGACTGTTGGAACAAATCTCCATCTGTTGTTGTCAAGGGGATAGTTTGAATAAATTCAAAGAACTAGACAAATTATTGGAGAGGATGGAATGCAGATGTGGGAAGGTTTTTTTTTTATAAGCTTGCTTTCTTGCATCATCTGCCACTACTAAAACTAAACGCAATGTATAGCACTTGGGCAGCAGTAATTCTAGAATACCATAACAATTGGATGGTGTCACACTCAATATGGCAGAGAATGAAAAGAATCTAAGATAAACATAGTCTAACATGAAGTTCTCTGAACAGTGCAGAGAACTTCACATCAGAGCTGTCCCAGCAGCCTATGGGATTCTGTTAATGATATAAAGAAAATCTGTCATGGAGGTGATTATCTCTTTGTACAAGGCAATAGTTAGACCATAGTTTGAGTACTGCACACAAGTCCAGAAGGCTCATTTTAAGAAGGATGTGTGATTGCTGGAAGAAGTCAGGGGTACAAAAGAGTATTCTTCCAAAAAAGACTTTGGTTCTGTAATTTATTGGAAACTAAGCATTTGGCATGTGAGGAAAACTGATTGAAGTGTTTAAGCCTTTAAATGGATTAAGAAAACTAAATGCTGATGGCATCCTTACTTTTTCTTGGATGATGTACATAAAGGGAAAATTTAAATTGAAAAAGAATGGTTGTAGGATAGATGTGTGAAAATCTGCTGCCACCAAGAGAGTAAATGACTGTTGGAACAAATGTCCATTTGATGTTGTGGAAGTTGGTAATTTGAATAAATTAAGGAGGATTAGATAAATTATAGAGGAGAAAAATAAATTGTGCGGTTTTTATTTATTTTTGACTGATTCTGTATGAAGCTTGCTTCCGTGCATCATTTGCCATTACTATTAAATAAACTACTTTATCGAGCCTTTGAAGTATTGAATTTTGAATTGCACCAAGTCACAGTAAGTCCTCTTACTGTGACTTGGTGCAATTGAATACCAGCAAAACAAAATCTTGACATGGAATCCTGCTATCATGTATCAATGTAAATGCCATTGTTGATGTTTTTATTAAATCGAAAATGGATTTAATAAAAGATCAGGTGCCTCCGTAGCCAGGTGGGCAGGAGCAGCAGTGCGTAGCACACGCTTCTTGATTAGACCAGGGTTCGAGCCTGTGACCACCAAATACAGAAGATGTGGAAAGTTCAGGGCAGACCACTGCATATCCCAGAGCAATATGGCTTTAGTTGCTAATGCTCCTAAAATCCAAATAACAAACAAACAATAAAAGATCAATTTTCTTCGGCATTACTGGCATTTCAAACACTTTTGACAGTGTATACATATGAACTGTTGAGACACGTGGCAGAGAAGAAAAACACACAGAATGCATATAAATTATGATATGATAGAATCATAAAGTACTAGTATTAGCAGTGCTTTTTTGGGTTGGTACGGTGTACCAGCACCTTTATTAACAGTGACATTTGGATGCAGTGCACTTCGAAATTTATAATATTCTGTAAATGTTTTTCACATATTTACCTACTATTCAAATAAATTTAAGATTATTTACCTAAATTTGCATTTTTCATTGCCTATTGTTAAGATATTTTCTATATAAAACTGTATAACTATTTTTATAATTCTAAATTACTCAGTCGGACTTCTGTTTAACGAAGTCCTTTTATAGCGAATTATTTTGAATTCCCCTTTGAAGTTACATTTAAAATTCTTTCTGTTGAGCGAAGAAAATTTTCATATAGTGAACGGATTAGGATAGAATTAACTCGGTACACACTGTTCGCATTTCTGGCCTTCAGGCAATTAGTGCTGCTGCGTGCATTAAGAGAGCTAAAGGGATTACCATTCTACAACTTAGTGGTACTTGGCAAAACCTATCCGACCACCTGTCCCACATACGGAGAAGTCGCTCTGGTCAACAGTGAGCAGATCAAGGGGTATTCCCAATGGGCGCTGGTCCACCTTCTACTGCGGTGGTGTCCAAATTTTTCTAGTACAGGGGCCATATTCAAAAAAAATTCGAAGTTAGATTTTTTTAGAGTGTTACATTTTAAATATCTTGTTGCTTGTAAAAGTAAAATTGAAAATACACTGGAGTCCCGCTAGTCCGAAATAATTGGGACCGAGCCCTGTTTGAACTAGCAGAATTTCGGATTAGCTGAATAATGTGCCCCAGGTTTTAAAATGAATAAGGAGCGAGTGACGTTGATAGCTTGAAGTAATGCTTCAGGAAATCACAAGCTACATTTGATGATGACCGTTAAATCAGCGAAGCCGAAAGTTTTTAAAAATATGAACATTAACAATCTTCCAGTTTGTTACAAAAGTAAAAAAAAAAGCTTGGATGAACGGACAGCTTTTCATTGAGTGGTTTAATAATCAATTTGTCCCAGCAGTGAAACGTTTCAGCAATGAAAATGATTTGTCACCTCGTGCCATTCTCCTCATAGACAATGCGCCGTCCCACTCAGACGTTTCCGAGTTTACATCAGGGGATATAAAGGCAGCTTTCTTACCGCCTAATGTAACACAGTTATTACAGCCCACGGACCAGGGGATGTTACAGTCTATCAAGCTTACATACAGAAAGAAATATCTGAGGTCCTTGATAGAAGATAACACCAATTCACTTTCTTTACATGAGAAAATGAAACAAGTGAACTTAAAATATGTTGTATATTGGGTTGCTAAGTTGTGGGAGAGTGTAACTGGCAAAGCGGTGGCGAAACATAGCATCTTCTAGCCGATTTTCATTGTTACGTCAAAAGAAATTAACAGAGTTTGTTACTTCTGAAAAATGACTTTTGTTCCTGTTTTGGTGTGTAAGTATAGATCTGTAGTTTTAATAGGCCATGTCAAACGCTGATTTATTAATTTTGTATTAGTATGGTACTACAATAAAATACAATACAATTTTTGGTAAAATACAATTTTTTTGTGGAATTCTAAATGTTTTTGTACCATTAATACCATTTAAATTTAACGTATATTTTGCGAATTAAAAAATTTCCTCTCCGCTGACCGAAACGTGTTCGGATTAGCGGGGTTCGGATTATCGGGAGTCCACTGTATTCGAAAATTTTATTAATCACAATTACATTTACTGTTACACAATTATATTTACTGAACAAAATATTTAATGAGAAATTTTTTGACAATTAACAAAATTTAAAATGCTCTTTTAGTTCACTTTCCCGGAGGGGCCATAAGTTGGACACCGCTGTGAATCAACTGTAAGCACCCCGTTACAGAATTAGGAGAGAGTGATTTTCTTTTACCCCGACTTTTTTCCCTAAATTTTCCCTATCTCTGTTTACATGGTCACAGTACCTGAATATCCGAATGACACTGACATTTTGGACAGTTTCAAAAAAAAAAAAAAAAAAAAAAAAAGAAAAGAAAAATTTTAATTTAAGAACTAATGACAATACTGATGACGAGAGAAGGAAAACGAGGACAACGAAGGTATTAATCCTTCTAAACATAAATTGTTGGCATTTGGTGAAAATAAAGTTAGAAAATTCAATTAGAAAATTACAGTTAAATGAAAGAGATGCAATTCGTGGATTTCGGGTATACCTAATTGGAAAGATGGTTTTGGAAGAATCGAAGCATTTGATGGATGCTCTGAGTACGATACCAATTTCATCGAGTGAATGTGAAAGAGGATTTTCACAAATGAGTCTGATCGCCAATCCAACTAGAGCTTCGTTGATGACAAAAACAGTTTCTTCACTACTGTTTCTTAAAATTGTAGGCCCACCACTGACCCACTTCGATCCAGCAAAATATGTCGATTCAAAGCTGCTTCGGAAACATCATTCAGCAACAGACACACAAAGAGGAAGAAAAGAAGTGGGCATAAGCTGTCCGATGAAAACTTAATGAAAATTTGGAATATTCTCCAAAAACTTTATTATAAAATTATTTTTACTTATTATTTTTAGGGCCCATAGTTAGTCTAACGAAGGACCCTCATAATGTCATTCGGTTGTCTGTCTGTCCATCCGTGTGTCACAGCATTCTATCTCTGGAACCACTCAACCTAATGACTTGAAATTTTGCATGGATTTGTACATCATGTGGGCCAACATACGCCATATTGATCGTTGTTGACAAAAATTTGTCTGAAAAATGGGGGCAAAAAATGGGGGGGACATAAAATGTCGACAACTTATAGCTTATTACACACCGTTGGAAAGAGTTCCACTAGTAGGTTTAAAATATAATTTAAAAATATTTTTAAAAATAAAAATGGCGGCGCCAGACAGGAAAATGTGAGTAATTTTCGTGTCCCCCACCCTCTATTTCCATCGTTAATGGAGCTAAAAATTTAAAAATCACATTAGCTATGCGTTATTCAATGCTTATCAAGGGAAAACTATTCCAATTGAAATGTATGATTTACTTTTTGTGTTAAAATAAAAAAAAAAAAAAAAAAAAAAACATTTTATTGCACTTCGATAGCACGCTTTTTTGTACTAAGTAACTCTCCTTTTGTTGACAAAAAGGTTGCTAAATAGTTAGTTAATAATTCTATAAAGGTCATTTATAAATTTTGCAACGAGAAGTATTTTTTTTTAACAATTTTCAAAGCTGGAGTTGTCCCGGCAAGGAGGTACTCAGAGAGCCAGTGTTGAGGCAGCGGTAGTGGGGAGGCACCTGTGCAGAGTCTTGCATAGCCCTCACCTGCCAGTCGCTTTTTCCACAAGACTTTAATCGCTTCCCCAGGAAGAAGTCAGAGTTGCTTCTCCCACCCTTGTCATTCACAACAACTGAAAAGACTCGAATAGACAACGTTTTCGTTAGTTCCTCAGTTTTAGGCCAAGCCAGGGTACTAGAAACTTTTATTCAGTTACCACAAAGCTCTCTATTTGAGATACTACACTAACGCCCATTCGTGACTACGGACCCTTCATCCCAAGTGCCCGGCACTCATTAGTTGTTTGCCCGATTTATTTACTTATTTTACTTATTCTTTTATATACTTGAATAATAAATTTATGCTTAATAAACTGTGTTAATACACTAAATTTGTTGTTCTTATTCCAAAAACATTACTACTAAAGTAACAATATCAAGAAAAAAAAATTTTAGAGTACTTTTCATATCCTTTTAATTTTCAATTTTTCCTGATAGCAAAGAATGAGTACCGGCACCTATTTTTTTACAAAAAAAGCACTGAGCATTAGTAATGGCCATATGGTGCAAGGAAGCGTAAGGCTTATGCTGCACCAGCCAAAAAAAAAAAAAAAGAGAAAGAGGAAAAAAAAAAAAAAAAAAAAGTAAAATAATAATAAAATAAAATAAATAATTACCGTATTTCTCCATGAATAAGACGCACCTTAATTTTGGGGCCCGAAATTTGAAAAAAAAAATGTATTACAAAGTTATTGAACTCAAGTTTTATTCATCATAAAATTCATACAACTCCTCATCACTGTCAAAACTCCCATCCATTAGCTTGTTCTCATCTGTGTCTGATGACGAATTACTGTCTTCATATATTGCCTCATCCTCAGTTCCATGTATGGTATTTGAAATGACACATTTCTTAAATGACTTGACAACAATCTCAATCTTGATATTATCCCAGGATCTTTTCACCCAGGTACAAACTTCTCCTATAGTTGGTTTCTTCACTCTTCCTGCTGGTGTCAAATTGTTACTTCATCCATTGGTTCCATTCGTCTCTCATGGCAGCTTTGAGGGGTTAATGCTGACATCAAGTGATTGGAGCTGTGATGTCAAGCCTCCAGGTATGATGGCAAGTTTTGTTTTTTGCTCTGCAGCAATCTTCTTTGTGTTTTTTGTTATGTGTGCCCTGAACTGATCAAGCACCAATAGGGCAGGTTTGCATAAGAGCCCACCTGGACCCCTGCTCCAAACTTTCTCAAACCAGATCCATCCAACACTTGTCATGAACGTGGACAATCACTCCTCGAGGAATGTCTTCTTTTGGCATTGTTTTGAGTTTGAAAATCAGCATAGGAGGGCAGCTTGGTTCCATTGGCACAAGCTAGAACAAAACTGTATAATGGCTCTTTTCATGTCCACTTGTCTTCACAGTTACAGTTTTCACCCCCTTCTTATCAACAGTTCTGTTACTTGAGACATCAAATTGAAGGGGGGACTTTGTCCATATTTGCAATCTGTCCCAACTCAAACTGATGTGTCTTTCAACATTGAATGACAAAACAATGAAATTCGAGGACCTTCTGCTCATAGCTTTCAGGCATCTTTTGGGCAAGTCTGGTGCATGTACGCATGCTTAGTCCATTCTGTTTCATGAACCTGAAGCACCAATTGTGTCCTCCTTTGAAATCAGTAACTTCTTTTTCATCAGCAATTCTTCTTGCCTCATGCTGAACCATCTTTGTGGACACAGGAATTCCAATTGCCCTTTGCTCTTCAATCCATATCTTCAATTCCCTCCCTAAATCAGGCCATTTTGCTGACTTACCTCTCTTGCCTTCTTCTGCCGTGACGTTTTCAGTAGGGTTTCTTCTTCCCGTAGCCAGTCTCGGATTGTTTTCTCAGTTAGAGGAGGACCAAACTTACGTTCAGCAGCACAAATTCCATTCACTTTTGCAAACTGGATCACTTTTAACTTGAATTCAGCACTGAATGAAAATCTTTTCTGAGCCATTTCTGGGTAGAACGTGGCAAAACATAACCTAATATACCAGTAACAAGTGCGAAACAATGAGCACAAAGACAACAAGTGCGAAAAAGCGGGAAATGCAAGTAAAAAAATTTACAACCACTGTATAAGATGCACCCAGTTTTTATACCCCAAATTTTTTCGAAAAAGGGTGCATCTTATACACGGGGAAATACGGTAATAAATAATAAAAGAATATGAAATAGACAATCTATACATTTCCCTCCTCACATAGGTAACTATTCAGCTGACTTTTGAATTTCCCCAAACTGTCAGCCTCAACCACCTACATAGGTAACTTATTCCAGTAATTTATGACCCCTAGTTCTAGAATCATTTATAACTGTAACAGTCTGCAATCAAGTCACAAAGGAGGTTATGCAAGCCAAGGTAGATTACAAGAAGTCTCTGGCAAAGAAAGTCAAGATAAGCAGAAAAGACTTCTTTACTTATATTAATTGTAGAAGGAAGGGGTTTAATCACATTGGTCCACTTGATGTCGACAGTTTAATTGTTGATAATCCTGCTAAGGTTGCTGACACACTAAATGGGTATTTTGCATCTACATTCACACAAGAGGAATTGTTTAGGGAAGGGGACATCAGAAGTTTATCAAATTCTAAAAGCGAGCTGAATGAGTTTGTGATATCTGAGAGGAAAGTGGAAGAGAAATTGTTGAAGTTAAATATAAAAAAGGCATCTGGGGTGGATGGGATCTATCCAAACATATTAAGGAGGTAATAGGTTTGGATAGATCTCATCAAAGGAGGTAAGTAAACACTTAGCCATACTTATGAGAGTATCTTTGGATTCAGGGGAGGTCCCTGTGGACTGGAGATGTGCTAATGTATCCCCAATTCACAAGGGAGATCAAAGGGTGACATGAGTAATTATTGACCTGTTCCACGGAAAATAATGGATTTGTTAAGGGGAGATCTTGTTTGCGTAGCTGAGTGGTCAGCAGCAGGAATGCAGTAGCACACGCTCTTTGAGTAGACCGGGGTTCAAGCCCCTGATTGCTAAATACGGTCGATCTGCCAACCCGCACTGGACCAGCGTGGCAGATTATGGTCCATTTCCTTCAACATGAATTGTTGAGGAGGCTTCCATCCTGCAGTGGGTTGATAAGGCTGCAGTTTACTTTTACTTGTCTGACCAATCTGATTGGATACTGTGATGCAAAAATTATTTTTGATGTTATATACTTAGATTTCTAAGTATAAAAGATTGCCATGCACATAAAAGACTAGCCGACCGGGCTAGCCAGGTGGGTAAAGTGCCTGCCTGGCAACCCAAAGGTCGCGGGTTCGAATCCCGCCTTGGGCTTAGATCAAAGTACTGCAAAAACTTTGGGAGGTGCACTATGGCCACAGAAGCCGATGTGCCAACAACTACAAAAAAAAAAAAAAAAAAAAAAAAAAAAAACCATAAAAGACTGCCATTCAAATTGGAGCAATGTAGCATAGAGGAAAAGTTGCTGCTGTGAATAAAGGGATAGCGGAGTGGGAGAAGACAGAGAGTGGTTATTAACGCTGCTCTTCATGGACTAATATTGTTAGTGTGGAGTCCCACTGCTCTTCAAGGGCTAATGTTGTTAGTAGAGTGCCACAGGAATCAATGCTGGTTTTTCTGTATTTATTAATGATACTGATGAGGTTATATCATGCTTAATGTCTAAGTCTGCAAATGATACAAAGGTTGGCAGGGTAGTTAACGACAGTAATGAAGTTATGCTGATGCTGCAGCAAGATCTATAAAAAATTTACACAGATGGTCTGAGAAATGGCATCTAAAGTTTAACACAATCGATGCATGCAAGGTACTGATTATATGGGTAGCAGTAATCCCAGAATAACATATCAACTGTGTGGTACTATACTACACTCAAGGTAACGGAAAATGAAAATAACCTGGGGATAAATGTGCAGTCTAATATGAATTTCTTTGAGCAGTGCAGACAAGCTGCCAGGGCAGCTCATGGGGTTTCGTCAATGATATACTCGAATGTTGTTAGCATGGATAAGGAGATGATTATCCCATTGTATAAGGCAAAGGTCAGGACCCATCGAGTCAGCATACAGGTATGGAGGCCTCACTTTAGGAGGGATATAGAGCTGCTGGAGTGGGGTACAGAGGAAATTGAGATTAGTGAGGGGAACAGAGGGGTGCTCTTAACAAGAAATGCTTCAGTTCTGAAAATTGTAGCATCTGGAGACTAGGCACTTGCAAGGTGATCTCTGAGTGAGGTGTTTAAGGGTTTGAATGGCTTGATAAAATCAATATTGATGGAATTCTTCCTCTTGTTTGGACTGGGCACATGAGGGGCATAAATTCAAATTGAGGAAGGATGGTTGCAGAATAGATGTGCGAAAGTTTGCCTTCAGTCAATATGTGTTAGATTACCGGAACAAGCTTCCATCTGTTGTTGTGTAAATGGATAATTTGAATAAATTCAAGAAAGAACTAGACAAACTATTAGAGGGGATGGATGTGAAATGGTTTTTTTTTTTTTTTTTTGGTTGATGCTGTACAAGCTTGCTTTCTTGCATCATTTGCCTCTATTAATACTAATACTATAAGAAAATGGAGAAGAATTTTGCTTGCTAATATTTAATTATAGGATTTTTTACAGAAATCAAATAATTACTTCTCACCTCTGAATTATCTGGACAGTTTGCTCCTTCTGGTTTACCCAATTGTTGCCATGTAGCACCTCGATTAAAAGTGATCATAGACTTGATGTTTAGCTCTGCAAGAATAAGATTATACAAATGATATATGATATATCAAATATTAAAAATAAAAAAATATGTTTGTTCAGAATTTGAAATTTCAAGATCCTGTTTTTTTTTTTTGTTTTTCAAAAAAAAAAAAAAAAAAAAAATTCCTATTCCATCAGATTTTTTTGTCAAACGAATAAAGCAAAAATCACTTGCAACTAAGAAGTTTTCTAAGAAAACACTATACCCACATGATATATAATTTTAGTTTATTCAATTTTCTAATATAAAAAGCCTTTCACCCATTATGCCTGATTACTACACATTTTCAGGTCATATTTCAGATAATGTAACATATTTCAGAAAGTGTAATACCCTTAAAACACTCCTATATTATAGGAGTTTTTTAAGGGTATTACACTTTCTGCATTCTGGATAATGGAATACAACAGAAAGAATTCATTAAAAAGGCCTCTGGAGTCAGGAACTCAATAATTCATTTTTAATGCTGCTAAACACTGAATCAAGACTGCACATATAACTTTATTTACAATAAAATAAAATGTATTATAAAAATATAACAGTACATTCAAAAACTGAAATTAAAATAAAGTAAAATAAAAGTGTATGTTACAATAATAAGATCACTAAAAAAATTAAAATCACTTAAAACCACTATACAATAGCTTTCAGCAGCAACAACAGTGCCTTTATCAGCTGAAATGGTTACAGGCTATCCAACAATACATATATATATATATATATATATATATCTATCTAATTCTATCCCAGCAGGTCCATAAAGACGCTACAGCACATGAGTATTACTAACTTCCCGTACACTGGAACTGGAAACGGCTCGGGAATGAACCATTCTAAACCACTCATCCCTCCCTAAAATGAGGGTCTCGAAAAGCAGATGAATACGGCAACCCTTATCCCTATTAATGCTATATCGTTCGGATGAACATATTTGTAAGCTCTCTAGCCACTTCCGGTTCCAGAAACCCTTAGCTCTGTCGACAACCAATGCTCCTTTGGCTGAAATACCATGCCCAGTTTCCCAAGCATGTTCAGCTACGGCTGAGCTCCCATAATCTGCTGTCTTGATGGCTCTATCATGTTCACCTAGGCGACCGAGTAATCTACGCTTTGTTTCTTCCACATAACACTCCCCACATTCCGAGCATTCAATCTCGTATATGACCCCTCTGGTGTCACCGGTATCAATAGAATCTTTAATCCTGGACACCACAGTGTTAAGTCTCTGAGCAGGAAGCTGCACACAGCGTGAAAACATCCCTATGACCCCTACTCATGTCCTTTAAACAACCCTCAATAATGCCCTAGGGATAGCCACACATCTTGAAGTCAACTGTAACCTGTCAAATCTCGTCATCCCTCTCCTCAGAGGAGGAACAATGTGACCCCACCCTTCCCATCAAAGTCTTGACCACAGTCTTCTTGTGGACATTGGCCCGAGCTGATTTAAAGTGCATGCACTGGCTGCGACACATAGGTTTTCTATAAACCTTAGTTCTCAGGTGTCGGCCTTCCCTGTACACATACATATCAAGGAAAAGCAGGGTCCCCTCCACCTCTACCTCCATGGTAAGCTGAAGAATATAGGGCAAACCATCATTCAACCAACTGAGCACTTCATTATCCCGACCCCTCTGCATTACCGTATGAAGTGCTCATTGGTTGAATGATGGTTTGCCCTATATTCAGTTTACCATGGAGGTAGAGGCAGAGGGGAACCCTGCTTTTCCTTGATGTGTATGTGTACAGGGAAGGCTGACACCTGAGAACTAAGCTCAGGATGTTTAAACCCTCATTATTAAAGGTTCATAGGGATGAACCCTTAATAACGAAGGATTCATAGGGATGTTTTTATGCCTAGGGCCACCGCATACATTCCTACTATCCTGCAATTTTAGAACCCACTGCACGTATTTTACGCTTGTGTCAGATATGCCATGTGCAGCTTCCTGGTCGGAGACTTCACATGGTAGTAAAGTTATATATGCAATCTTGAGTCAGTGTTAGTATTAGCATTAGCATTATAGAGGCATATGATGCAAGAAAGCAAGCTTATGCAGCATCAGCCAAAGGAAAAAAAAAAACTCTCCCATTTCACCCCTCCATTCATTCCAAATGCCTGTCCAGCTCAGCCTTAAATTTATTTAGTCTATTAAACCTTCCACAACAAAAGATGGAAGCCAGTTCCACCAATCAACTACTCGCTGACTAAAGGCAAATTTCCGCACATCTATTCTACAACTATCTTTTCTCAATTTGAAACTGTGCCCCTCAGGTTCTTAGTCTGAACAAGAGGAAGAATCCCATCAGCATTCAGCTTGCTCAACCCATTCAAGGCCTTATACACCTTAACCAGATCTCCTTGCAGGTGCCTACTCTCCAGGCAAGGCAATTTGTAGAACTTAAGCCTTTCTTGGTAAGAGCACCTCTTTGTTTGCCTCACCAATCTTGTTGCCCCTCTCTGTACTCGTTCTAGTAACTCTACATCCTTTCTAAAATGAGGCCTCCAGACCTGTACACAGTACTCTAGGTGTGGCCTGACCATTGCCTTGCATAACGGAATAATCACTTTCCTGTCCCTGCTAGCAAAATTCCTATATATCATTGACAAGACTCCAATGACCTGCCCTGGCAGCCCATCTACACTGCTCAGCGAACTTCGTATTTGACTGCACAATTACCCCAAGGTATTTTTCTCTTTCCACTTCCCTGAGTGTAGTACCACACAGTTGGTACGTTTCTCTGCATATGCTACCCATATGCAGTACTTTGCATTTGTCAATGTTAAACTTCAGTTGCCACTTCTCAGCCCATTTTCCAAACTTATCTAGATCCAGTTGGAGTAGCATACTGTCTTTACTTTTGTTAACAACCCTGCCAACCTTTGTATCATCTGCAAAAATGGACATTAAACCCAATATACCTTCATCAATATCATTGATAAATATACAAAACAACAATGGGCACAACACCGAACCCAGGGGAACTCCACTAACATTTGTCCACGAAGAGCAGTGTTCATTGATTACCACTCTCTGTTATCTCCCACTCGACCATCCCTTTATCCATTGTAGCAACTTACCCTTAATGCCATACCTCTCCAATTTGTACAGCAGTCGTCCATGTGCAACAGTATCAAAAGCTTTCCTGAAATCCAAGTATATGATATCAGAATTATTTTTGGCATTCAGTTCCTTGTGACCATATCATAGTATCCAATCAAATTGGTCAGACAAGATTTCTGTTTAACAAACCCATGCTGTGTCTTAACTATTACTGCAGTCTTGTCTAGATGATCCTGCAATGCTTCTTTAGCCAGTGATTCCATTATTTTCCTGGGAACACAAGTTAAGTGTTCAGGGGAAAGTGTTTGGTGGCATTAAAAATGAATTAATGAAACAGAAAGAAGTTCATTCTGTAGGAATGAATAATGAAGGCTGCCACTCATGAGTGTTATTCCTAGATGCTTCACTAAAAGATATAGATTAGGAAATCACTTGAGAAATTATTTTTCCCAAAGCTAAATTCAATGATATGCTTCACGTGCGACTGCTAAAATGCCAAAATGTAATAAGAACTGTGTATAATCAGCAGGATAAAATATCTTGTGATAGTCATCATCACAAAATCTAATAAAAAAATCTAATAAATCAAAAAAATATTGTCTCCAGTAAAATATAATAAATTTTCTGTTTCTATTCCAGGATTACCACCGTGAGGTCAGAGGAGTTCACAAGTAATCTATCGATTTAAGAACATCTGATTTAAAAAATTTCAACCATACAAACAAAATTTTTTGATTCCACAAATCACATTTATGAACTCAAAGCTCAATCACATAAATTTCTGCTAAAGCTGAGTGGGCATCACTTTTTGAAATTACAGGGTTGTTAAAATTAAAGTATCCCTATGTAGAGGGCTCTGGAGCAAGTTCTAAGGCTCGTACTGAAGAGAAATTTGGACAATAGGCACAGTATAGAATGCACTTGCCATTTATTGGGAAAAAAAAATTAGTTACAAAATTTGTCACTGTGGCAATACAAATCACTTGAACAGCGCTAAAATTGTTCAACGTGTCCTCCATTTTGGTCAACAACTGTTTCCATTTGAAGACAGCATTTTCTACTGCAGAATGTAACATGTCAACTGGAATAGCCAGCACATGACGTCTAATACTGTCCTTCAGATCTGCCCGAGTTTGACATCCTTCCCAATACACCTGGTTCTTCAAAAAATCCCACAACCAGAAGTTGCATGGAGTGAGATCTGGTGATCGGGGTGGCCAAGATGTCTGGAAACAATGGCTGATGACCTGTTCATCTGTAAAGTGTTGCCATAGCAATCTTTGGACGGTGGATGTGGGGTGGCACATCATCTTGCATGAATATGGTATCCTGAAGGCACCCACGTTGTTGCAGCTCTGGTATTGCAAAATTTGCCAACATTTCATAATATTGCTGCTGAGTGAGAGAACAGGTGCGGGGTCCAATCGGTGTTACCCGTTCAAAAAAATATAGCCCAATCATGAATGTGGCCGTAAATCCACACCACACTATCACTTTTGGAGAATATAACGGGACCTCTTGGATAACTCGAGGGTTTTCTGTTGCCCAAATGCGACAGTTGTGTGTATTCACTTGTCCATTTAAGCGGAAGTGGGCTTCATCACTACAAAGGATGTTCCATAACCAAGTGATATCCACTGTCATTCGCACCAGAAACTGAAGTGCGTATGTGAAACGAATATCTGCATCACCATGCTTTAGCTGCTGTAGCACGTGCATCTTGTAAGGATAGTACCACAACACCTGGTGCATTACTAGCCTTACAGTGGAATACGGCATGTCCACTTCACAAGAAACAGCTGGCACACTTGTGCTACCACATGGAGATTGACTTGATAAATCCACAACAGCCATAGCCACAGGTTCAACACGAGAGGAGTCCACTCGTCTTCGACCTCTACCTGGTAGAACACCAAGATCTCCTGTCACTTCAAATTTCACAATCATTTTACGGAAAGCACAAACAGTCATAGGTCCATGCCTTATGCACTTCTGACACCGAAATTCACTGATAGCCGCAGCTATATTGCTGCTGTTCTGATAGTATGGCTTTACTAATGGCACCTTTTCCTGCAATGTTGTTGATATTGCTGCTGCTATCAGCAGCAATACCAACAACTGCTGTAGTTTTGTTTGTTTGTTTGTTATTTGGTTTTTAGGAGCATTAGCAACTAAGGCCATATTGCTCCGTGAATATGCGGTGGTCATTCCTGACCTTTCCGCATCCTCCGTATTTGGTGGTGACGGGCTCAAACCCCGGTCTAATCAAGAAGCGTGTGCTATGCACTGCTGCTCCTTCCCACCTGGCTACAGAGGCGCCTAACTGCTGTAGTGCAGGCAAACATCTACTGTATGATTTTGAAGGGATTGCTTTGCTTTTATACAGTATAGTAGAAATGAGTAGTGGCACAGCGGCAATAACTTACGATTATGCAAATAAAGTAAGTTATTTACATAATCGTAACTAAGATAGTTACGAGCCATACAGTGACAAATTTTGTAACTAATTTTTTTTCCCCAATAAATGAGGCACCTCCATAGCCAGGTGGGAAGGAGCAGCAGTGCGTAGCACACGCTTCTTGATTAGACCAGGGTTCGAGCCCGTCACCACCAAATACGGAGAATGCGGAAAGGTCAGGGAATGACCACTGCATATCCCGGAGCAATATGGCCTTAGTTGCTAATGCTCCTAAAAACCAAATAACAACAACCCAATAAATGGTGAGCACATTCTTTATTGTATCTGTCATCCAAATTTCTCTTCAGTACAAGGCTTAGAACTCGCTCAAGAGCCCTCTACATAGAGTTTAATTTTAACAACCCTGTATAATGAATGAAAAAGAAATAATTTTAACATTTATGTATTTAATGTATATCCATATAACACACTGCACTGCACCGCACCACATTAAGGTGGAAGTCTGTAAGCATTGCATCCATGCATTTCTTTTTTTTTTTTTTTTTTGGAAAATTTGTTACTAATGCAGTATTTTTCTTATTTTATATTAATTTAACAAAGGAAATACTTTTTATTACTAAGGTTCTACTTTACTGTACTATATAGTGGAGTACATCACATCACCATTACAACTGGAAATTTCAAAAAATAAATTAATTAAAAAATAAAATAAATATATACAATTCCTGATTTTAAAATGAGTTATGTTCTAGACTTTTTAAACTTTTAATTCCAGAATGAAACCTCACCGACAGTTATACCTCATTATACACTTATAATGCAATTTATTTTTACTCTAATATACATACTATACTGAATGTAAAGCAGAATACATGCATGCATGCATTCTGCTTTACTTAATTAAGGGATGTATTAACAGTACCATAAGTAGCATGAAAAATTGTTTTTTGAATGCATTCCTTCATTATATCATTATGTATATGAGCTGCTTTTCAAGAACACAACATTTACATTGGGCAGTTAATATATTCTCTACCTTATATACTGGTTAATTTTACGGTGATGGCCAGATTGTTGATTAGTCAATACCTCATAGGTTTAGGTTCACTGCAAAGATGAAGTTATGAAATATCACTATGAAAATTAAAAATATACATTATATCACTATGAATATTAAAAATATATAGTTTTAAAGTGGTTTCTTATACCTTTGTTACTAGCACAGTAAAAATTAGTAATAGTATTTGCCATATAGTGTAAGGAAGCCACAGGCTTCTGTTGCACTCACAAAAAAAAAAAAAAAAAAAGTAGATAAGAAAACAAATTATATGCTTCCCTCCTCACACAGGTAAGTATCCAGTTGACCTCTGAATTTATTCAAACTGTCAGCCTCAACTACCTGTGAGGGCAACTTGTTCTAACAATCAACAATTTGCTAGCTAAAAGAAATTAATTAGCTCATCAAAATAAATATCAGAATCTAGAACCCTCACATTCCCCTATAAAAGTCTTCATAAAAGAGTTAATAACAACGATTTTATCATTACAAAAACTTACTTGGTTGAAGGTGATTTGTTATGTATACTCCTCGCATAGACCGAACGCTATAAAAATCACTGATACCACCAGTAAACTAAAAGTACAGAAATTAAAATATATTTAAGAAATCTCAAGCAATGAAACATAAAAGTCTAATATCAAACATAATAAATCAGTGCTCTTCAATGTATTATAAACTGCATTCTCTTGCCATTCAGTGTATTGTAAATTGTAAGGGAATGCATTTCTGGAGTTAGAGAGAAAATTTATTTTACAAAGAAAATATTCCCTCAGTGAGAGAATTATTTTATGCGATATATATACAAGAGTATAAAATAAATTCAAGGATTTTAGGCCTTATATTTCTCAAAGTACTTGTTGGAAAGAGTTGAAATTTTGGAATATTCCTATATTAGATATGCACTAAAGATATCTATTACATTTGCATAATTGTGCAGTTTAAGTATGTGTCCCTAAATGTAGGATGGGGTAGTATTATTAAGCCAAATAATACAGATTGACACAAACAATGACTGTCAGAAAACTTTTTATCAGTACAAAATTTACAAGATTATTTCAGATTACTTCAAGATTACCAAGGAAAGATCATATTGTGCCACTGTGTATTATGGCTGTAAAAGTTTAGTCACATGCTAATTTGCATGTTTGGGAAAGCTAAAAAGTCTGGAAATGACTCACGGTGAGGACCTTACTCCTTCCACCTCAGATCCACTACCTACAGCTTTGATTAAAGAGGCTGTAGAAATTTGTCCAATCTATGACAGGAGTCAAACCCAATTTTCTTCAAAAGAATGATGAGTGTTTTTTTTTTTTTTTTTTAGGAGCATTAGCAACTAAGGCCATATTGCTCTGGGAATATGCAGTGGTCATTCCCTGACCTTTCTGCATCCTCCATATTTGGTGGTGACGGCTCGAACCCCAGTCTAATCAAGAAGCATCTGCTACGCACTGCTGCTCCTTCCCACCTGGCTATGGAGGTGCCAAGTGATGAGTGGATAGACCACTGTAACATAATAGAGAATCCATATTGCTGATCACTTACAAAAGAGCCAATGAAAGCACTTCACCTGAGATGTATGTCACCCACTTTAATTAAAACTGCTTTCAGTTGTGGAAAAGTTTTAGGGAGAAATTTGTCCAGTCTGTGAGAGGACTCAAACCCAGATTTCTTCAAAAAAGTGACAAGTGGATGAACCACTGTAACATAATGGAGGATCCATATTGCTGATCACTTATAAGAGCTGAGGAAAGCACTTTGTCTGGGATGTATGTCACCCTCTTTAATTAAAACTGCTTTCGGTTAGGGATCCCTGTATAAATTGGGACTTTTGGCATCCTCCTAGGCCATATGCATGGAAAGTGACAAAAACTATCATATGAGAAACATGTTTACTAAGAATTTAACAGAAATAATTTAAGGAGAAACTGGCAAAAAAGTTACAGAGTTGAGTTAGTAATTGTTAGAGGCACCATTCCATGCTAAGGTGTAGCTAGCAGCTAACGGGTAAGCTAGCTGTGAGTTAGCAGTACTCTGTTCAATAAAGAATGATCAAAAATTTTCATGAAAAACCATGCTGCTTGCTGCTGGGCTGCGGAATTTAAGATCAAGCCAAGCTACATCACATAGAAAATGCACAGTTGATTTGTGTGCATGGTGTGACCTTGGCAGTCAGTCAAGTTTATGCCTGTTCAGTTTTGCTTCTGTAAAAATGGATGTGACATGCGAGGAACAGTATGCTGCTCTCAAATTTTGTTTCCTTCTTTCAAGAAAACATCTGATGAAGCATATGAAATGTTAAAAGAAGCTTGTGGTGAATCTACACTTTGATATAACAAACTGGCAGATGATTTAGAATGTTTAAAGATGGATGTGATTCAATCACAAAAATTGGCAGTCCTGGAGTTCCAACCACTGCTGTCATCACAGAAACCATAAACACTGCTTCTGTAATTGTGAGACAAGATTGTCATACCAGAGATGTTGAGAATATGAGTAGGAAGCAGATATGGTATTTTACAGAACCATTTGTATATGGCATGTGTTTGTGCATGCTGGGTTCCAAGAATACTCACACATAAGCAACAACAATTTTGCAAGGAGGTTTGTCAGGAGTTGCAATGAATGGTTACTGAAGATGGTGAGGTTCTGTACAATGTGATAATGGTAGATGAGACATGGCTTTATCATTTCGGCTCAGAGTTTTGGAATAGAATTCCAAAACTCTGTTTGGAATTCTATGTTATTGCAAACACCAAAAGAAGCAAATCTGTGTCTTCTACAGGAAAGGTTATGGTGTCTTTTTTGACATACAACGAATGGTTTACCAGCATGTTTTGCCGTCACATGACTGTTACAGGACCTTAGTACAGAACTGTACTGCACACTTTGCAGGATCACATTCATCGCAAATAACCACAACTGCATGCAGGTGGGTGAATGCTGCATCACGACAATGTGAGACCTCACACTGCTCATATTTTCATTGAAAACTTAGCCAGCATTAATGACAAATATGTTCCTCATCTACCCTACAGCCCCTGACATTTTTTTTTATTTATTTCCAAAGTTAAAGGAGCTGTAAAGAAAATGTTTCCAGAAGAAATTGTAAAGACATTGGAAGCAATTCTCAAATACATGTCAAAAATGGCTTCCACCATGTTTTTGAAGAATGGTAGAAACACCAGAGTAAGTCCATTTCATCAAATGGAGACTATTTTGAAAAGAACCATAAAAATATGAATGATTAATAAAGGTATGTTTTGAAAAAAAAATTATGTTCATTCTATACTGAACAACCCTCATATATGATATATACAGAAAGTCCTCACTGTCCTTTGATGGTTACATCCTTCAGAACAGCAGTGAACAATGGGGTGGATCAACCTATGACTGTGTTAACCCATATATAGATGCAGCATTAGCAGAGGCATACGATGCAAGAAAGCAAACATAAAAGTGTCAGCAAAAAAAAAAAAAAAAAAAAACACTTCCCATTTTGCCTATTCATTCATTCCAAAAGTTTGTCCAGTACTTCCTTGAACCTATATCTATTTATGCTATCCACTTCCACAACGACAAATGGAAGTTTGTTCCAGCAATCAACCACTTGGTGGCTAAAGGAAAATTTCCTCAAGTACATAATTGAGAAAGAGGAAGAATCCCACCAGCATTGAGCTTGTTCAAACCATTCAAAGCCTTATATACCTCAATCAGATCACCTCACAGGTGCCTAGTCTCCAGACACTGCAATTTTCAGAATTTAAGCCTTTCTTGGTAAGCATACTCCTTTGTTTCCCTCACCAATCTCATTGCCCTTCTCTGTACTCATTCCAGCAGCTCTACATCCTTTCTAAAATGAGGCCTCCAGACCTGTATGCAGTACTAGACTCAAGTCTAGTAGAAGTAGTTGTTGTTGTTATTTGGTTTTTAGGAGCATTAGCAACTAAGGCCATATTGCGCCGGGGATATTGTGGTGGTCATTCCCTGACCTTTCTGCATCCTCCGTATTTGGTAGCTCATGGGCTCGAACCCTGGTCTAATCAAGAAGCATGTGCTACGCACTGCTGCTCCTGCCCATCTGGCTATGGAGGGGCCTAGTAGAAGTAGTAATGGCAAACGATGCAAGCTTATATATACATATAGCATCAGCCATATGTACTGCACAAAATGCCTATGCAGCTGCAGAGTACTGTTCTCCAGTTTGGCTTAACAGTAACCACATAAAAAAGGTGGATATACAGCTAAATAACACCATGCACATCATAATCGGAAAAGTCAGGTCCACCCCTACCTTTTGGCTACCCATCTTGAGTCACATCCTGCCAATAGATCTCCAAAGAAAATGTGCCCTCATCAGAGAATACAGAAAAATAACAGACAATCCTGAATTACCAACAAACTCCGACATTCGAGATCTAGGAATAAACATGCTCCGTTCCAGACATCCACCAATTCTGATGGCTGAAACATTGCAACAAGCCAATTTTAACCTTCTGGATGCAAGAGTGGCTACAAAATTCCCCTTCTAGATGCCATACCATACCTTGTATCTCTGAAACACCACCTGGTTTTGACCAGCTTTGTAGGATATGGCTAGCATTAAACAGGGTATGAACGAACCATGGTAGATGTGCAGACCTTCTCCATAAGTGGGGTAAAATTCCTTCCCTGACATGCAACTGTGGAGCCAATAGACAGACCATCCAACACATAATAGAGGACTGTGCCTTGCGAGCGTACGAAGGAAACCCTGGAGACTTCCTGATGGTGACCGATGCGGAAATTGACTATTTAAATAAGTTAAATGTTCACCTGTGATTCTTGTTCTATTTAATTTAATTTTATAATTAATTTTATCTGTCATTCTTGAGTCGTAATTTTTTTCCACGTGTACTGTATAAGCCATACGATAAATAAATAAATAATTGCACAAAAGATGTTTTCTAAAAGAAAAATGTTTTATTTATTTGGGAAAAAGCATAGGCAAATTTACAAGAACACATTTATCATCCTCTCAACCACATAATGACTTTGAGCTGTCAAATGTTTTCCTTTTTAGTATAAACAGCACGTAACATAACCTATAAACAAAATAGGTCATCCATTTATTTTTGCAAGGACTAAGATACAGCTGCTTCATTTTTCTTAAAGAAAGAACTGCTTTTTGATTGTTTAATTTATTTATTTTTTCTCTTTGTAACAGGAAAATGTATCTTCAAATTTCCTTGCTATGGCACTACAATAGCCCACATTAGGATCATTTTCAAAAGCACTTTTCATAGTTTGATTTATCATATGAAAGATCTCAGAAGGTGCTTAGCATGTAAAGGTGAAGAATGTGGTGGAGCTTCTTCACCACATTCTGTTGTGCAATCTGTACAATGGTGCTGTGAATCTGAGACAATTCAGGAGTTATAGAAATCATCAAAAAGTTAAACTGTTTTCCACACCTTGTTTATGCAGCTGATTGCTACTTCATTCTATGCCTCTTATTTTTCACATCTTATCAAAGAAACCATAATGGTATTGGTATGTTTATTATTGGCACAAAGGCTACTGTGCCAGATTATATGTGATGCAACTTTGCTAAACTATAGAGGTTAGATGTACTGCCATTAGAAATGAGAAGAGTTCAAATAAAATTGCATTGTCTCCAATGATATGAACAAGTGTAACAGGATCTTGTATTTGTGAGAAAGCAAAATATTCTGTCATTCCTTCTGATACAGTGTATAGTTCAGCACAACATGTTTCACTGTCAAATCAGTATTGCATGCAGTGGTGCATTTTCACCTGTATACATCAGCATCTAAGGCCCATGTGTTTTGTATGTCTGTACAATGGTGCTGTGAATCTGAGACAATTCAGGAGTTATAGAAATCATCAAAAAGTTAAACTGTTTTCCACACCTTGTTTATGCAGCTGATTGCTACTTCATTCCATGGGTTGAAAAGTTTTTAGCCCAATATAGATCACAAAGGTTTTCGTGAAAGACAATACTGCCAACTTGTGCTGTGACTTCTTGTATGTACACAGAAAATTTCAAGTTTGTAGCTATATTCTTCTCCTTTACAGAGAGTGTTGAGGTGTGGAAGATGAATGAAGATGATTGATGACTGTTGAGAGAATCAAGTATCGTGCAGTCAATGTGTACCTTCATTTAAAGGGAATGTCACCGAAAGAAATTCATGAAGACAAATAGCAAACATTAGGAGAATCAATCTTGTCTTTCATATGCCATGATCAAAAAAGGAGTTACAGAATTTAAATGTAGAAAAGAGTGTTGAAGATGCACCCTTTAGTGGGGGGCTTTTAAACATCAGCAAATGTAGATGCCATTCATAACCTGATCATACAAGACCGCAGAATAACATTGAAACACATTGAGACAACATTCAACATCCCCCACAATTGAGTTCACAATATTCTGGTGAACATTTTAGAAATGAAGGTTTCTTTGAGGTGGGTCCCTAAAGCACTAAATGCAGATCAGAAGCAGGAAAGGGTGAGGTATTGTCATGAGGCTGTATAGCATTTTGAAGTTTTGTTTTGTGGGTGGTATGTCACCACTTTGATCCTGAAACAAAAGAGCAAACAAAACAGCAGAAGCATCCCTCTTCTCCCCTCCTAAAAACTTTCTCAAGTGCAGGAGTCAGCTGGAAAGGCCATGGCATCCATTTTCTGGGATGCAGGAGGAGTGATCACAGTTGATTTCCTGTAACAAGGTAGCACTATCAATGCAGTATTATTCTAATCTACTGCGCTGTTTCTGTGAGTAACTGAAGCTCAAGAGGCCAAAGGAGTTTATTTTGCATCAAGACAATGCACTGGCACATACAGCGTTTGTGACTCAGGCAACAATGTGTGACTGGGTTCGAGCTATTATAGCCTCCACCCATCCTTGAGAGGACTGAAATTCGACAGATACTGTTGAATTTCAGTGACAACGCTGTGATGGATGCAGTCAACAACCAGTTTGAGTCAAAATCTTCTGAATTTTATTTAAGCAGGCTGAAAGTTAGTCGATTGTGCCAGAAAGTATTGACTTAGGGGATGGGGAACTATGTTTAAAAATTCAACTTTATACAACTTTCCAGCATTACTTCTATGAGGCTAGAAACTTTTTCCATCTCCCCTTGATGGTGGCTAATGTAATATCTTTGTGTCTACTTCAGTGAGGGCTGGAATGTCACAATGATGGTTGTTTTTTGATCTATATTAATTTATTTAATAAATATTTATTCCATATATTCTGCCATTTTAATTGGCACACTGGCATATTTTAATTGCACATGTGGATTTTGTAGTTTCTTGAAAGGCCACTTCATGGTTGCCACTCTTTATTCCATAGGATGTTTTTCAGCATGATCTGTTTTCTCATTACTTGGTATCCCGAAGTGTGTGATGGAATCTGACAGAACACAAAGATGTGATGGTTTTTCTGGGCCTTAGTGTGTTTGTTTTAAATTTCACTCAATGGTAGATGTCAGAACACCTTGTTAATTTGTAAGGCCCACATTTCACTTAGTGAGTCAGTGTAAATTATGTGTTTTGTTGTCACACTCTTCTCTGTGCATCCAATGACTTGAGATATTGCATATAATTCTGAAGAAATTACTATATTTAACTAGAAGTGAGAATGAACTTTAAGGATTGATGTGTAACAGCTGCTCCCACTGTAGAATCTTTTTTAGAAGCATATGTATTTGAGAAAAATTACATAATTATGTAAATTTGTGAAGCTGTCTAATAATAATATTCAGTGGACACCTCTTTCGGTGAGAATCTATGTTGCAGGTAGTATGTCTTAAATGCACCGATCACTCCCTGGTCCATGGGCGTCATTATTAATGTTGTGTTAGGTGAGAAAAATGCCAAAGATTCAAAATCAACTGGATGATGGGCATTGTCAAGGAGTAGTAAAGCTTTTTTTGGTAGGTCATTTTTCTTGCAGTATTTTAAAACCTTGGAAAAAATCCCATACAAATCACTCTTTAAAATGTCTTGAGTAATCCATACTTTTCATGGGTTACTCAAAACATTTGAACACCATAATTACAGGTAGTTTGAACACCATATTACAGGTAGGCTTGCCTTGTTGTAACCCTTTAGTGCTCTAGGATCTTTTGTAAAAAGCAATGTTTTTAAATTTAAATCTCCTGTTCAGTTTTCTCGAAGCAAAAAAGCCAGGCAGACTTTGTCTGTCTTAAAGACATGCAAATTTCTCCTTGTGCCCAATAAATGTATCATCTATATTAAAGATTAAATCTCCACTTTTCTATTATGGCCTTAAAAGTTGCAGAATGTTCCTCTGTTGCCTGTATGTCTGCATTTGCTGCCTCTCCAGAAATTTTGATGCTGTGCAAGTTGCTGTGGTGTTTAAAAGCAGTTAAACCAATCATAACTAGCATTCAAAGCTTCTTCATTTGCAACTTCACCCAAATTCTCTTTATACACATATGAAACCCAATGTAGAAACTCATTGTCCATAACAGGCATATGTTGCTGCTGATTTATATCCTCAATCCAGACTGCTGAAAGTTTTTCCATTCTATTCATAATATTGCTTCTTGTTATTTTGGTTACACCAATGGAAGAACATTTTTGCACTAAATCTGCTACTTTTTTTTTCCGATAAGCTCTTACCATAGTCAATCATGAATAAAACTTGAGTAATGTACACCAGCTTCAAACCTGCAAATAATGTTCAACTTTTGCTCCAATATCATGTTTTTATACTTTCTTCTTAACATAAAAATATTACTTGCTGTTGCAGGTCATTTAGATGTCATAATTAAATAGGGTGTGATTTTCACACTTACATTAACTCAATAAATACAAAACATAACTGATTTAACAGCAATATAATCTAATGTGAGTGCCATCGCAGATACCACCATGGCAGGAAACATGTAATCCCGGGCGCCTCCATAGCCAGGTGGGCAGGAGCAGCAGTGCGTAGCACACGCTTCTTGATTAGACCAGGGTTCGAGCCTGTGACCACCAAATACGGAAAGGTCAAGAATGAGCACTGCATATTCCCGGAGCAATATGGCCTTAGTTGCTAATGCTCCTAAAAACCAAATAACATGTAATCCCAAATGCTTTGTTCTGAGCATGCTCCAAGTGAAGACAAATTAATGAAATAAACATTATTATAAAACAGAGTGAGCACCAGCAAGAACTTAGAGTGTGTGTGTATATATATAGAGGCTGGCCTCGATTAATGCGATTAATTCGTCCCGCGAGCGCATCGCGCAAAACGGAATCGCGTTAATCGAATATAATAATCAATAGGAAAAATTATAATTGGTCCTTGACCTTCTGGAATGTCCATAAAGAATTTTAAAAATACCTTTTAAATAACATTTTACCTGCATGCCATGTAAAAGATAATAAAAATTATAAAATTAAATGTTTATTGCTCAAAATATATAATGGAGAAACTAACTATTTGCTACGGAAATATTTGAATACAGTCGTTTGAACAGTTTTGGCTTTCGTTTTTTCATCATACAATTTCCAATAGCCGACAACAAGCTTCTCTAGGCCCTGGCGAAATAACATGCTTCTTTCGATGTTAGGATCAACATCCATTATCTTTTGTTTAAGGTTCTCTGCTATACGAAAGATTTCGCCTAGTTCTTTTACCGTGATCTCCTTTGAGGTAATATTTTCATCTGGCTCGCACTCTTTTTCTTCAGCTTCTTTGTGCGCACGCTGTTGCTCTATTTGAAGGAGATCATTGTCACTTAGCTGTTCTAAATGCAAATTCAGTGATTCTCGAACGTTAGCCACATCCAAGTCTTTGAAGCCAAGATTTTTTTTTTTTTTGATTTGGTAGTTGTTGGCGCATCGGCTTCTGTGACCATATTGCACCTCCCAAAGTTTTTGCAGTACTTTGATCCAAGCCCGAAGCGGGAATCGAACCCGCGACCTTTGGGTTGCCAGGCAGGTACTTTACCCACTCGGCTAGCCCGGTCGGCTTGAAGCCAAGGTCATTACCAATATTAGTTATGTCTTCAATAACTTTTTAACCTGCATCTTTGAAGCAAGTAAAATCGTTTGTGCGGGATAAAAGATGCTTCCAAACTGCTCTCATATTGCTGGCTGTCACTTCTTCCCATGCTGCATGAATGTTTTCAGTGGCCACTCGTATGTTATATTTTTTCCAAAATTCTGGTTCAGAAATTGCATTATCTCCTGTTGTAGCTTCAAGTGCCTGTGCAAAGGTTCTGCGGAGATAGGAAGCCTTGAAAGTTGCAATCGTCCCCTGGTCCATGGGTTGCAATAACAAAGTCGTATTCGCCAGTAAAAAAACAACTTTCACATTTTCATTTAAGTCACCAAGTGCAGAAGGATGTCCAGGTGCATTATCTAAAAGCAACAGAGCTTTTAAAGTAAGATCATTTTTCTTGCAATAGGCTTCAACTGTTGGACAGAAATAAGACGTAAACCAGTCTTCAAATAGGGCTTTGGTCATCTATGCTTTTTTATTTGAATGAAAAATGACTGGAAGAGTGCAATGGCTGTATCCTTTTAAAGTCCTAGGATTTTGTGTATGGTACACAAGCATGGGCTTCAATTTAAAATCACCTTCGGCATTACCTTCTAATAAAAGTGTTAGTCGATCTTTTGAGACTTTATACCCAGGTTGTGATACTTCATTTGCAGCCAAATAAGTTTTAGTTGGCATCTGTTTCCAAAATACGCCCGTTTCGTCTACATTAAATATTTGCCGATCGTCGTATTCAGCATCCTGAATGATTTTTTGCAATTCTGCAGGAAATTTGGCTGCAGCATCTTCATCAGCACTAGCAGCTTCCCCTGTTACTTTAACATTATGCAGTCATGCTCGATTTTTGAAACGTCCAAAACACCCTGAACTAGCAACAAACGTTTCAGTCTCCCCTTGATATTTTGTTTCTTTGAGCTTAGTAAAAAGGTTAATAGCTTTGCTCTGAATATTGTCCTTAGGTAATGGAATTCTTTTTTGATTGCAATCTTCTATCCAAATTGATAAAAGACTTTCCATTTCAATCATTATTGGAGTTCTGTTTCTGGTATTTTGTAAGACAAAAGAAGATGATGAAACTTTACCTTTCTCTTTATATTCATCCTTACGGCTCAAGATAGTTCGTACGGTAAACTCACCGTATCCTAGATCTCTTACGATTTTCGCATGGTTTGCACCACGTTCATGTTTTTTAATAACTTCAAGTTTATCAGCTAAAGTAATAACTTTTTTTTTTTTTTTTTTTTTTTATTACAGTCACATTGTTTTTCACTCTTTCTTTTATCCGTAATTAACAGGGGTAGAAAATTAGAATTTTTAAATATGTCTGCACGTGACTTTATTAGGTGGAACAAACAAGAAACACGTCTACTTAGATGATGGAACACACTGAGGCGGGAAGCGGGCAAACGCTTGTTTATTGGCAGTCAGACATCTAGTGCGCGATTCAAATCTTTTTCAACTATCAGAAATAAAAGATCGCGTTAACTGGAAATTTGCATCGCGTAAAGTAAAAAGTGGTATCATTTTTTCAAATCGCGGTAACTGAAAACCGTGTTAAGCGAGGCCTGCCTGTATATATTGGTTATAACTGTAGTCATGATAAAAAATTTGGGATATATTATGGGGTCCAAAATAAGAAAACAAAAGTTGTGCTATAAACATATGGCTGAAAATGGTACATATTTCACAACAATTATTGAAAGTGACATCCCTAAATATGGAGGATGGTTTTTGCCTCACTGTAAATGTCCATCAAATACAAGCAAAAATGTCATTACAATTCATTCCTGCAGGTTTGAAAGATGGTACAGGTAGCTTCAGCTTATTGCTGGAATTCAACAAGCTCCAGAATGCCTGTTGTATACATCAAACTTTTTAAACAATCCTGCTGAAAGTAACCCAACAGATTCATGTCTGGTGACGGTGGTGATCAAACATCAAGGCCACTCAACCTGTCCACTGCAAAGTATTGATAATAACAAGGTGGATTTCAATTGGTTACTGAAAGATGCGTATGTTTTATGTATTTATTTATTTACTCTATTTGAATAAATATCCATCATGTGTTCCACCATTCATAATCCATATCTAAACCTCAATGAAAACTCTTTTAGTCTCATTAAAACAAGGATACTAGACAAAAAATTAGTCCATTATGGTATTTTGGGCATGTAACATATTTTCTATGCTTGTTTGCTTACAGCACTGAAATTAACCAGTTTTCTCTATTTACATATAGACCAATAGTGACTGAAGAAGCAAGGGTTTCACCAAGAAAGATGGGGTGCAGAAAAGATGATAGTAAGTGGCAAGAAGAAGTGACAGCACTTGACTGGTCTAAAGAATATTTTGTTAAAGAAGTAGCTAAATCGCTGGTGTTTCAGGAAGAACAGTAATAACAGTTTATAAGGAATGGTGCAAATTGAAATCAAGCAGAAATCGGTGCCAGAATTGTCATCGAAAATCTGTGCTACGTGATTGTGATTGGTGACAAATATCTAATCTAGTAAGTGAAAATTAATTTTAAACAAGACAAGAACTGCTGCAAACAGTTAACCAAGGACCACATCAGCCAGTTTCGAAGAAAACACTATGAAGTGAATTGCATAAACTAGATATTTGGAGTAGAATCTCCTGAAAAATACCAACATTAACAGCTGTACATGAAAAGGCTAATATGTGCTGAAAGGCATAAAAACTGGACTGTTGATGACTGGAAAATGCTGTCATATGGCCTGATGAATCCAAATTCTGCCTATACTCTAATGATGCCAGGCACCAAGTTCATATGAGAAGCAATGAGACATTTTATGCAGACTGTGCACAAGGTGTTGTACAAGGTTGTGGCGTGTCATTAATGATTTGAGGATATTTTAACCATTATCAAGTGGATCCCATACTGTAAATACCAACTAGGATAAATTAGGCTGGCTATACAAATATTCTGGATGGTCAAGTTGCGCCTTTTGCTGAATGTTTGAGGGATACCCATGATTTCAATACTCCTCTATTCCAGAATGACAACTGTCTGGTTCACAGTGTCTCTACTGTTTCAAACAACATCCAGAAAATTCACCAAAAATATAATTTATCAAAAAAAAGGTCATTGAAAACACAGTTCACCAATAAATAAATAACACATTAAAAAAAAGTAACACAGTAATAGTGTTTATTTTTTTATGTCTTTCATTAGAATCTTAATTAAAATTTAATATTTAATTTTTACAAAGGGTACTAGGAAAGTTTTGCAATATGACGCAACAATGAATCACAGGAAGCTGCTTGTTGGTGCATGTTGAGACATGTTCATACGTGCATAGTAGCCGCCGCGCCAAGTCGATGGGCACAGTTATTCATTAGTAGTGAGAGTGTAAAGTGCTTGCGATGGCATCGTGGTCACGAAATGAGATAAGGACAGTTTTGCGGTATAATTTCGTGCGTGGTTTAACCATAGACCAGTGCTTAGAAGAAATGACTCTTGCATTAGATGATGATTGTCCACATCGTACAACGATATTCATGTGGTATAGAGAATTCCAAAGGGGAAATTTCACTCTGGAGGATTCTGAGAGGCCGGGAAGGCCACGAACGTCAGTTACGGAGGAAAACATTACTGCTGTGAGGAAAATGCTTGACGAAAACAGGCGAGTGACCTACCAACAAATAGAGGATACTTTGGGCCTAAATGCACCAGCAATTCGTTCGATTCTGCGAGATCATTTGCACGTGAAGAAACTTTGTTCTCTCTGGGTGCCGCATCAACTGACTGAAGAGCAGATGACACGACGTGTGACTTGGTGCCGGGAGATGTTAAAAAAGTTTGATAAGGGACAATCTCGGTATGTGAACAACATCGTGACAGGTGACGAGACTTGGCTGTACTATTACGATCTGCCGACCAAGGCTCAAAACAAAGTTTGGGTCTTTGATGATGACGACACACCCGTAATTGTCAGAAAATCCCGATCTGTAAAGAAGAAAATGATAACTGTATTTTTCAAATCGAGTGGAATTGTGGAACGTGTCGTTTTGGACACGCAGAAGACAGTCACAGCTAAGTGGTATACTGAACAATTCCTGCCTAAAGTCATTGGATCTATGAGGAACCTGCGGCCAAAGTCAAGAATGGACACCTGGTACCTCCATCACGATAATGCTGCAGCTCATCGCGCCAAAGCCTGCACCGAATATTTGACCACGACAGGACTGAAACTTCTCGAGCACCCTCCCTACAGTCCAGACCTTGCTCCCTGCGACTTTGCACTGTTCCCGCATGTGAAAATGAAGCTAAAAGGGAGGCAGTTTTCCAGTGATGAGGACCTTCTACGGGCTTGGGACAACGAGTGTGCTTTACTCCCTAGTGAAACTTGGCAGAACTGGTTTAAAGATTGGTTTCGGAGGATGGAGAGGTGTATTGAATGTAGAGGAAATTACTTTGAAAAAATTAAATAAACAAAGCTGTATTGCAAAACTTTCCTAGTACCCTTTGTATAATCATCATCAGCCATTTTCAATCCACTGCAGGATGAAGGCCTCTCCAGCAACTTTCCAGTTCCTTCTGTTTTGAGCACTGGCCATCCATTTACTACTCAAAAACTCATGAATTTCATCTATCCATCTCCGTCTTTGTCTTCCAGGTTTTCTTCTAGCTCCTCTTGGGTACCATTCTGTTATTTTCTTAGTCCATCTGTCATCATGTCTTCGAGCTATGTGTCCTGCCCAAGACCATTTTAGTTCTTTAGTTTTGATAAGAATGTCCTTTACTTGAGTTTGCTGCCTAATCCATGTGTTTCTCTTCTTATCTAACAGTCTGATTCCCAATATAATTCGTTCCATTCTTCGCTGTGTAGTTCTTAGCATTTTTGTAGAATGCTAAGAACTACAAAATTAAGTATTAAATTTTAATTATCAAAATAAATATTTCTTCAAAATATATAATACATATATCATAGAAACCAATATCCTAACTAGATGTTTATCACTTACGAAATATCAATAAATATTCTCTTTAGTATAAAACATCTGATTATTCCATAACGAGCCTTCTATAAATCATAATCTACTAATTGCTAGAATAATTATAATCAATACAAATATTCAATATTTCTATCATAAACAGAATATTTGCCATTGATGCTCATTACAAATAACCTATCAACATTGAACATTAGATGATTATTTATGGATGCCCTTTTCATAGAGAAACTTAAAACCAGTTTTATAATGTCTCTGAATATATCAATAAGAACACCTATTATAAAATTACAAAGGGACCAAAAAATACACAAGAAGAAGAATCTTTATTGCAATGTGTAGAAGAATAATTTACATAGCAGTAGTTGCAACAGCCCGTCATGGCACAGTGGCCAGCGGTTAACAATGTACTACAGAGACATTATTGCCTCAATAAGCCAAAAATACATAAATAAATAATAGAATAATAAATAAGTGAAATAAAGCACAGGAAATGGGGAAATGACTTATGTATACTATATATATATAGAAAATTAAGTGAGTGTACAACCATTTGTTTCAAAATATACTGATGTGCATAAATATGTACATAGTTGGTTTGGTTAAGAATATACATTGCTCAAGACTCGTATTATAATAGTAGTAACCTTGGCCACCTCACTGAGTATTCTTTTCTTATATTGTCGATCTCAACAGAACTCATTGAAGTCGACATCTGAGTCTTGGACTCGAGATAGCATCTGCTGAGGAAGAAACCGGTCCGATAGATGAAGGCATCTTTGCAGAGGGTACAGCTAGGGAATTGCTCATAGATGTGCCAGCGGGATCCTCCATGAACAGTTGTCCCAGAAGGAGGGGGGAGGAAATGAGACTGGTCATGAATTTGACTGTTGTGATGAGCCTCCTTTCGTTAATGAGCGACACGAGCCTTGGGATGTTAAGTGCATTGGCCAAAGCGGTGGTCCAGAGCTGGGGAGGCAGGCTGAGTTTGTGGCACACCCACTTGAGAAGCCAATACTTGGATGAGAAAACTGGTTTGGTGGTAGAGGGAGATACAGATGCCCAAATCTCTGCAGCATAGAGAAGTGGCAGATACACTATTGCTGAAATGTATCTCACCATGGTGGATTTGTCTGTTACATTGTGCAGATCGTGCTTGCATATCCATCTCAGTCTGGCAGCTTTTGTGAGGAGTGTGTCTACATATGCTGGCCGAAAAGAAGCTTTGGGCCGAATCTGATTCCTAGATCAATGTGATGTTGGACAAGTGGGATGGAGGCGAGGCTCCATTGAGGGCTGGATATATTTTTGTTGGCTGTTGCTTTAATGAGAAGACCATGATTTCTGACTTCTCAGGATTGATACGGAGACCAAATTGTTTGAGGTAGATACATATTGAGGAGAGAGAGAGAGTGTGGATGTTAGCTCTTCTGAGATTTTGTGAGGGTCTTTGTTTGCCTTAATTGGCACAAATACCTTTAGATCGTCAGCATATATCAGGATATTTAACTTTTGAATTACCAGTAGAGCAATAAGGGCAGTGAAGAAGCCAGTTTGAGGTAGATACATATTGAGGAGAGAGTGGAGTGGAGGTTAGCTCTTCTGAGATTTGGTGAGGGTCTTTGTTTGCTTTTATTGGCATGAATACCTTTAGATCGTCAGCATATACCAGGATTTTGACTATGCGGTTATTCAGCAGAGATGTGAGGAAAGCTAAGATGTTGCCTCCTATCTGATAGTGGTCTTCTAGTAGCTTTAGGAGAGATGGGATGTGCACGGCATGAAATTCAGATTCAATGTCTACATAGGTGGCTACCATCTCTTCTCTGTTCTCAAAGGCTGTGAGGATTCTGTTAGTTGTTGCTAGAAGGTTGGTCACAGTTTATCTGTGTGGGAGTGCATAGTGGATTTGTGGGGTTGTCTGGCAGGATTTGATTAGTGAGGATTGGCAGCAGTATTTTTTCTAGCAGTTTCAATAAGCAGGATGAGTTTGAGATCAGTCTGTAGCGTTTCACAAGTGATGGAACTCAAATTTTTGGCCTTGGTTTGACTAGGTATTCCTTCCATTGGAGTGGGAAACAGGGCTTTGAGAGTGCTGAGTTAAAGATATGTAACAGAGGTTGTAGGATGTAAGGACTCAGGCTCTTAAGCATAAATTTCAAAATCCCATCAGGTCCAATAGTAGAAGTTGCTGGCAGTAATTTAACTCTTGTTGTCAATGGGTTAAAACTGGTGTCAGATGTTGGTAGTGAATGCTGGTCTTCTGGGTTGACAGTGGCAGTAAATCTGGTGATGTAGTCAAGCCAGCTTCGGGGATCAAGTTGAGGGGGAAAACCTGAAGGGGAATCCTTATATGGAACTTTACCTGTGCATATGGTCCTATCAAGGTACAATTTAATTGCTATGGATTTCAGGTGGTTTAATTCAGCTCGAGCTCTAGAGTAGGCAATTCTGTCCATAACATTACGAGGCTGCTTCCACAATTTGTGTAGGTGTTGCTTAAGGTTGAATCGCTTCTTCAGGTCATGGGACCACCATGCTTTAGAGTGAGGGGAGATTTTAATCTTTCTTGTGGCCACATAGCTTGTCACAGAGATAGTCCAACTGGAAAGGAGGGTGACAGCTAACTGGACATCACATGACCCGAGAATCGACCAGGGGATAAACGATGCTGCCTCGATGCATCTCAGTATGTTCAGGAATGTAGGGCTGACGTGAGGCATGGTTTTGGTCTGTCGATTTGGAAGATGGCAATTAGTTGGTAGTTGAAATAGCATTAAAAGTGCATCATTGTCAGAGTTGAGCACCATCTCTAGGGTTTTATTGATGGTGAATGGTATGGAGGCTAGTATTAGATCAAGTTGGTAAGGCCCATGAGTTGGGGGTTTGCTGACAAGGTGGGAGAGGAGCTGCTGCTTTAGGTTATTAAGTTGAGGGGGTAGATTGAAGTCACCACATACAATGTCGACAGTGGCCCATTGTAGCTGGTGCAGAATCCGGTTTCTACTTCAAGAATAAGGTCTTGATATGGTGAAAGGGGCACACAGACTACAGTCACTTGAAGTGTGGTAGATTGGTACTTGAGTTTGCTGTTTGCTAGAGGTGGCTTCAAAATCTTGCAATTCACTTGAAATGGTAGGGATCAGTGTGAAGAGGGTTTGTCTATGATAGATGGTGGTACCCCTCTCCTCTTGACGTAAAGGCGGATCCGTATCCAGCTGGGATAGTGAACGCAATACATTCTCGACAGGACTCTAACCACATTTCTGTGATGCAGAGAATGTCCAAGTGTGCAGCTAGGAGTAATTGCTCTAAAGCATCAATTTTATTTCGGATGCTGAGCACGTTTTGGTAGAGTAGCTAAAGCATAGCAGTCATTGGGATTTTTACCAAGGTTGCTGGCCTATAATATTTATTTTTTGGTCGCTTTGGGATCCTGGTTGGCATAGTCATGTCCATTTGGTTTGGAGGTAGCATGCATACAGGAGATGAAAAAGATTGGTGTTTAAAAATGCAAGCTTAAAAATAAATTTTAAACTGGAGGACAATAGTCATCCACATGACTAAATGTGTCACCAACGATCACATGACTACTAAAGGGTTAAATAATTTTATTATTGATGTTGATGGGTCAAGTGTTGATGATCCTGCTCAGGTAGCTAACAAACTAAATGAATATTTTGCATCGACATTCACACATGAGGAGTTATTCAGCGAGGGGAATGCCAGAGGTGTATTCAACTCTAGCAGTAAGCTACAGAATCTTGAAATAACTGGGAGTAAAGTGGAGGAGAAACTGTTGAAGATAAACACAAGAAAGGCACCCGGGGTGGATGGGATCTATCCAGTTATATTAAAGGAGGCAGCAAAGGAAGTAAGCAAACCCTTAGCCATAATTATGAGAGCTTCCTTGGACTCAGGGGAGGTACCCATAGACTGGAAATGTGCAAATGTGACCCCAATTCACAAAGGAGGATCAAAGGCTGACACAAGTAATTATAGACCTGTGAGCTTAACTTCTGTTCCAGGAAAATTAATGGAGGCACTGGTTAAAGAAGCACTGCAGGATCATCTAGACAAGACTTCAGTTATAGCTCGGACGCAGCATGGTTTTGTTAAGGGGAAGTCTTGCCTGACCAACTTGATTGGATACTATGATGCAGTCACAAAAGAACTGGATGCAGGGAATAACTTTGATATTATATACTTGGATCTTAGAAAGGCTTTTGATACTGTTGCACATGGAAGACTGCTACACAAATTGGAGCAGTGTGACATTGGAGGCAAATTGCTGCTATGGATAAAGGGGTGGTTGAGGGGGAGAAGACAGAGAGTGGTAATCAATGGACACTGCTCATCGTGGACTGATGTTATTAGTGGAGTCCCTCAGGGCTCAGTGTTGGGTCCATTATTGTTTTCTGTATTTATAAATGATATTGATGATGGTATATCGGGCTTAATGTCCAAGTTTGCAGACGATACAAAGGTTGGCAGGGTTGTCAAGGACACTACTGACACTATGCTGCTGCAACAGGATCTGGAAAGGTTGAGCAGATGGGCTGAGAGGTGGCAAATGAAGTTTAACATTGACAAATGTAAAGTACTACACATGGGAAACAGCAACCCCAGAGCAACGTATCAACTCTGTGGTACTACACTGACAGTGGTAGAGAATGAAAGGGACTTGGGGGTGGTTGTGCAGGCAGATATGAAGTTCTCTGAGCAGTGCAGACGGGCTGCAAGAGTAGCTCATGGAGTATTGTCAATGATATACAGGAATTTTTCCAGCAGGGATAAGGAGGTGATTATTCCATTGTATAAGGCGATGGTCAGGCCACACCTAGAGTACTGTGTACAGGTCTGGAGGCCTCATTTCAAGAAGGATGTAGAGCTGCTGGAACGAGTACAGAGAAGGGCAACAAGATTAGTGAATGGAACAAAGGGGTGCTCTTACGAAGAAAGGCTTAAGTTTTGCAAATTACAGTGTCTGGAGACTAGGCACCAGCGAGGTGATCTGATAGAGGTGTATAAAGCCTTGAATGGTTTAAGCATGCTCAATGCTGATGGGATTCTTCCTCTAGCTCAGAAAAATCACCTGAGAGGGCATAAATTCAAATTGAGGAAAGACAGATGTAGGATAGACGTGCGGAAATTTGCCTTTAGCCAGCGGGTGGTTTGTTGGTGGAACAGACTTCCATCCCTTGTGGTGGAGGTTGACAGCCTAAATAAGTTTAAGGCTCAGCTGGACAGGTATTTTGAACGAACAGAGGGGTGAAGTGGAAGTGGGTTTTTTTTTTTTTGGCTGATGCTGCATAAGCTTGCTTTCTTGCATCAAATGCCTTTACTAATGCTAATGCTAATTACTTTTGCAGAAATAGTTATAACAGATGTAGGTTTAGTTTTTCTGCTTTACACAGTTCTTAACAATTAAATTTCATAAAACGTCAGACCATATTGAAAGACTTGCCTTTTAAAATACTACCTTGTATTTTCAATGTGAAGAATATTTATATAATTATTATATATTTCAATAAAATTTATTTTTTTATATTCTTGATGAATTATAGATAATAGGCTCCAGACCTGTTATATTCAATTCTTCAAGATTATAAACATTATTACCATGTTACTTATTCTAATTTATTTATCAGATGTAGACCTCAGACTTCAGACCATATCGAAAGACTTGCCTTTTAAAATACTACCTTGTATTTTCAATGTGAAGAATATTTATATAATCATTATATATTTCAATAAAATTTATTTTTTTAATCTTCTTGATGAATTATAGATAATAGGCTCCAGACCTGTTATATTCAATTCTTCAAGATTATAAACATTATTATCATGTTACTTATTCTAATTTATTTATCAGTGAATTTATATTCAGTGAACTATTTTTTTTTGATAATAGTGGCATAGTGTTTTGTGAAAGTTGCCACTGGTGGTTTCCCACATCTGTACCATACTACTTTGTGAAGAAATACAGAATCTCTGTAAAAGCCAGAAAAAGTGTAATGTCTGGTTTCTGTCAGAGTAGTGTTATGATTTGTTGTGTCTCTGGCTGCTTGGCCGCAGAGCCCCTAGTGGGACCCCACACTGCCCACCACCACCACCACTGGGAGGTGAGCCAGGGGCTGCCCATCATACACTGGCTGGCGTTTGCCAGGGTTGCCTGAGCTTCCTGATAGAGACCAAATAAAAAAAAAATAAAAAAAAAAGAGGAAACATAGAACAGGGGTACAGGTTAGAAGGGACAGAAAGCTGAGGAGGAGGAGCCTACTATTTGTAAGGCGAAAATAGGGGTCTGGGAGTTCAAGTTTCAGGGGACAGGTGCCCCTGCATGATTGCCAGAGGCCAGTGGACTTTGTATCCTGCACTCAGAGAGAGTGCCAGCAATCCTGCACTTGTACAGTGCCAGCAGTATTCAACTCTTGTGGGTTAGAGTCTAAATCCTGCACTCAGAAGTTCTCCAGAGTCTCAGCAATCCCACACCAGAACGGTGCCAGCTGATCTTACCCTATAAGAGGTTTGCAGCAGTATCCCACACTCTATGAGGGGCCAGCAATCCTGCACCAGAACGGTGCCAACGGTGTTCCTACCCTTAAAGGATTAGCAAGTTGTCAGGGCAGAGTCCTCTAGCAGAGAAGGTGCTAACCCACACCTGTCTGATTCAGGCCTTGGGGGGCATATATTGTATTTTTGGTGAATTTTCCTTCACCTATTTTAAACTGGCAAGGGTAACATGGTCGAATGCTAGGGCATTTAAACTGGCTAGCCAAGTCACGATGCAAATTCTACACAGAAAGTATGGGACTATCCTTAACAAAAAGTGAAAACACAACATCCAAAAAATATTTTTATGAATTATGGTCTCAACTTGTTCAAAATGGCTTAATATTGATAGAAACTATATATTATTAAGTGAAAAATTATACAGGTCAGTAATTTATTGCCTGGGGTGCTTATCGTATTGCTATATATATTCAGGATCAGCAGCTATTTCAAATTTTGTTTAATATAAAAAAAAAAAAAAAAACTGGATTTTTTTGGAAATATAAAAACAATTATAGTACCAAAATGTAAACACACACACACACACACACACACACACACACACACACACACACACACACACACACACACACACACACACACACACACACACACACACACACAAAACGTTTAATGTTTTTTAAAAATAAAATTACAGATGATATTTGAAGATAATTAACTGTTTGTTTTATTACAAATTGGTAACTTACTAAATGTCTTTTCACTGACACACACACACACACACACAATAAATGCTTAATGTTTTCAAAAATAAAATTACACAAGACATTTGAAGATAATTAAATGTTTATTTTTGACAAATTGGTAACTTACTAAATGCCTTTTCATTGATGTGGAAAATATAATTCCATCAGCATCTGAAGTATATAGTGTTCCATAACCCTCTGTAACATTTAAAGAAAGTGAAAGAAAGTGAAATCAACAAATTTTGTTTAATATTAAATATAATTTTAAAAAAGAAACTGGATTCTTTTGGATATAAAAAAAAAAACTACAGTAGATGAATTCAACAGTAGAATACATGCATCCATAACCTTTGCTGCTCTTTTTAATTGGGGCTGTAAAAACAGTGCATTAAGTGAATCTGCATTAAGTGGTAGTGATTTATCCATAGATTATAATGTAACTAATTTTAATAGGTTGGTGTAACTCATGTTTATGGTTGATTTTACAGCATCATTTCTGTATATAACAATATTAAATGTAGCAGAAATATTTAGAGCATTACACATAAAATTTAAATTTATAAATTATGCAATAAAACATAAATACAATATAAGTTCAATAAAATGCAAAGAAGTTTGCTTAAAATTATGAAAATTTATATGCATACTGCATTTACATTATTTACAAAACAACTTGTTGATAGTGTTGATTTTCAAACTGCTCAAAAGCATTAATGTTAAATCTAGTGCTATCCCAAATCCAGTCTTTTTAAAATGTCCACTTTAGTTTCCAACAAAACAATTTTCCGATAGCTTTTCACCTCTTTTTTTCATTATGAACACTAAATGACTCACTTGATCTCTTTAAGGTAAATAAAGAGAAGTCAAAACTATCTACACAGTATGCTAAACTCAATCACAGACATAAACAATCATTGTCACAAAAGTCACAAGCAACATGTAAATCAAAACTAAACTAAAAACAGCACTGCTGACCAGTGCTATCAAGCACTGTGCAGCTCAAAGCAACTCCCTGTCAGGAAACAATAGTTACTAAAGAGAAGTTTTATAAACAACACCAATAAACTACAGCTAATTAGAACCTCTGAGTGAGCATTCCCGTTTCAAAAACATCCCCAGGCAGGATGATGTATAAAGTGTATATTTTTGTAATATGCAAGAAATGGTCCAGTGCTTGGATATATTTTCCACCATGAATGAGCATAGCATTTTACAATTGTAGACACAGAAAACTTGGGGCAGTACAAACATCTACAGAAAATTAACACAGAGATGTACAAAACTGTGAGCTATGATGTATAGCTCACAGTATAAAAGGCCAAACAGCTTCCTACACTAGAGTTATGATAATTTGCATCTGGTCATGCAAGCCAGAGCGATAAAGTAGCAGTTAGTGAATGTACAGTGTCAAAAAAGGGTAAGATTGTGGGCCTGTGCATCATGTACTTCCATATCAGAAACAGCATGTCTTGCTGGGTGCTCACAGTCTACTGTGATTATGGTGCACAAAAAAATGGTGTCAAAAGTGTTAAACCACCTCCCATTAGCAGAACTGTAAGGGATTACACAAGGTAGAGAGGTTTGTCATGACTGAAGGGTGCAGTGCATTTTACAGGCTGAAAGCCAGGTCACTGTGCAACAGTGAACATCACAATACAATATGGGGAATGCAAGAACCTCAAGGCTCACCCCCCCCCAGGTCCTTTACTTTTCATTGTTTTCATAAATGATCTTCCTCCTTTCATCTGCACCTCCACTGTTCAAGTTGCTCTCTGTGCCGATGATCTTAAGCTCTACTCAGCAGTGAAGGAGATTACTGATTCTCAACTGCTTCAATACACCCTCAATAAATTCTCTCTGTGATTATCTCTGAATGGCTTGTCTTCTAACCCCCTCGAAGTGCAAAGTAATCTCTTTCTCATCCTGCAGTTCTCCACAACTAATAAATACACTATTAACTCTGTGATCATCGAAAGATGTGACCAAGTTAAGGACTTGGGGATTCTCTTCTCCAGTAGTGCTAAATTTGATGCCCATGTCCTTAAAATCACCAGCAAAGCATTCAAAACACTGGGATTTATCAAACGGAACACCTACAAGTTCAAAAACTACAGATATGATGTTATCCTTTATAAAATTACTGTTCTGCCAATCTCTGATTTCAGCTAACCCATCTGGAATCCTCACACAAAGAATTTAATTAACAAAATTGAAGCAGTCCAAAAAAATTTTGTCTGTTACCTTACATTCCGTAATCCTCTGTTTTATCACTCGGTGTACTATGAATCACTGTGTGATTACTTTCATCTGAGGCCTCTGTGCACTAGAAGAGTTAATGCTGAGTTTATGAAGCATCTGATATCCCCAGTAAAATCAACTTCAATGCTCCTTGTAGACAAGTCAGGAACTTTATGCTGTTTTGCCTTGACTCTGCGACCACTGACTTTATGAAGTTCAGTCCACTGAACAGAATCAGCAAATGAATCTCTCATTGGCTTTTTTGACAACTCCCAATCACTGAACTTCATCCACAAGTTTGCCTCTTCTCTTGAACTGCTAAGTGACTAGCCCTCATTTAATTATTGTACTTTATTATTATTATTTGTTTTATTATTTTTCTAGTCTCTAATTAATTTATTTATTATTTGTGTTTTACTGGTAACTTAATGCATACATCTTTTGTATATATGATTTTAATGTTTGAATCTATATCAATGTTTATCTTACTGTTGGATTTCTTATTATTGTTATCAACTCTGTTCACTGTTCTCCTCTCAGATACACTGTTAATGGTTACCTGTTGTGTATCTTGTTATTAATAAAAATAAAAAATAAAATATCCCAAATAATGATGCACCGCACACTCAGACGTATGAGGTTCCACAGCAAACAAACCAAAAGGCACCCTTTCCTCACTGCTGATTATCATTGAGTGAATGCTGTGGTGTCAACAACATGTTGCTTGGAAACAAGTATATTAGTTAGATGAGTCCAAATATCTGGTGCAAAATGGGTCCATGGACCCATTATGCATGGTGCCCACTATCCCAGGCAGGTGGCAGAGGTTGTTTAATATGGGGCATGTCTTGCTGTTAAGAACTAGGACCCTGGTGTGTATGGACCAACATTTCACTCATACTCATGAGGTCTACTAGCATTTCTTAGGAGAACACATGCACCTTGCCATGTTTCATTTTTTCTGGATGGAAACAGGATCTTTCAAGAAGATAATGTAGCGTGCCTGCAATTAACATTAACATTAGTAGAGGCATATAATGCAAGAAAGCAAGCTTATGCAGCATCAGCCAAAAAAAAGAGAGAAAAAAAAAAAACTTTCCACTTCACCCCTCCGTTCGTTCAAAATACCTGTCCAGCTGAGCCTTAAATTTATTTAGGCTATCAACTTCCACAACAAGGGATGGAAGTCTGTTCCACCAACCAACTACCCGCTGGCTAAAGGCAAATTTCCGGACATCTAACCTACATCTGTCATTCCTCAATTTGAATTTATGCCCTCTCAGGTGATTATTCTGAGCAAGAGGCAGAATCCCATCAGCATTGAACATGCTCAAACCATTCAAGGCTTTATACACCTCTATCAGAATACCTCGCCAGTGCCTAGTCTCCAGACACTGCAATTTGCAAAACTTAAGCCTTTCTTCATAAGAGCAACCCTCTGTTCCATTCACAACCTTGTTGCCCTTCTCTGTACTCGTTCCAGCAGCTCTACATCCATCTTGAAATGAGGATGTAGATCCTGTTGCAGGAGCATAGCATCATTAGTGTCCTTGACAACCCTGCCAACTTTTGTATCGTCTGCAAACTTGGACATTCAGCTTGATATACCATCATCAATATTATTTATAAATACAGAAAACAATAATGGACCCAACACTGAACCCAGAGGGACTCCACTAACAACATTAGTCCATGATGAGCGGTGTCCATTGATTACCACTCTCTGTCTTCTCCACCTCAACCATCCCTTTATCTATAGCAGCAATTTGCCTCCAATGCAACATTGCTCCAATTTGTGCAGCAGTCTTCCATGTGCAACAGTATCAAAACCTTTCTAAGATCCAAGTATATAATATCAAAGTTATTCCCTGCATCCAGTTCTTTTGTGACTGCATCATAGTATCCAATCAAATTGGTCAGGCAAGACTTCCCCTTCACAAAACCATGCTGTGTCCGAGCTATAACTGAAGTCTTGTCTAGATGATCCTTCAGTGCTTCTTTAACCAGTGCCTCTATTAATTTTCCTGGAACAGAAGTTAAACTCACAGGTCTATAATTACTTGTGTCAGCCTTTGATCCTCCTTTGTGAATTGGGGTCACATTTGCACATCTCCAGTCTATGGGTACCTCCCCTGAGTCCAAGTAAGCTCTCATAATTATGGCTAGGGGTTTGCTTATTTCCTTTGTTGCTTCCTTTAATATAACTGGATAGATCCCATCCACCCCAGGTGCCTTTCTTGTGTTTATCTTCAACAATTTCTCCTCCACTTTACTCTCAGTTATTACAAGATTATCTAGCTTACTGCTAGAGTTTAATACACCTATGGCATTCCCCTCGCTAAATAACTCCTCATGTGTGAATGTCGATGCAAAATATTCATTTAGTTTGTTAGCTACCTGAGCAGGATCATTAACAGTTGAACCATCGATATCAAGTGGACCAATCTGATTCATCCCCTTCCTTCTAGAGTTTACATAAGTAAAGAACTCTTTGCTGTTTTTCTTTGCATCCCTTGCCAAAGATTTCTCATAATCTGCCTTCCCCTTCCTTTGTAACTTGGTTACAGGTCAACTTATATCTATCATAGGTTTCTGTGTCACATGTTAATTTATATGTATCCTAAGCATTTTTCTTCTCTGCCATATGTCTCATTAGTTCATCTGACATCCATTTAGGCCTAAACCTTGAACAATATTTCTTAGTTGGTACGTAAAGCCTAGTAGCTTCCAAGATAAGTTCTTTGAATGCTTCCCATTTTGAATTTGCTGTTGGTAACATCATCAGTTGGTCCCACTGTATAGAATTTAAATACTGTCTCAGACCACTGTAGTTGCCTTTACGAAAGCAAAAATCCTTCCCTTTATCCCTGATGGTAGTTACCGCTTTGAGTAAATCCCACTTCAGCACACTGTGATCACTGCCACCTAGTGGTTCCTCTATCTGCAGATTCTTAATGCATGAAGATTCACTACTGATAATCAAATCAAGGGTATTACTCCCTCTAGTTGCCTCCCAAACATGCTGATGTAGAAAACAATCATCCATTAAATCCACAAATGTCTTGCTAGTGTGTGAGTGACCAACCCACAAATTCCAATCAATATCTGTGAAATTAAAATCCCCCATTATAAGACTCTCTGATTTACTGGCTCACTCTATTTCCCTGTACAGTTTCTTATTATACTCATCAGAGTCATTAGGCCTATAGCACACTCCTAACTTTGTTAAGGTAACTTTGTTTCATTGTATGGGCTTGATCTCAAAGTGTGTGAATTTTTATCTACACATTGCTCCAGGATTACAGCTGACTAAGAAAAAAATTAACATGAATATGTTATAAAATGATAAATATTGCAGATGCAAAACTAGTTATGTTATCATTTCTACTATATATTTTTTAAAAATTTAATTCTTGGGGCTACGAATGTAGTCACAACAATTAAATTTGCTTAACTGTAAATTTGCAATTTACAGTTAAGGTAAATGTAGAGTTGCTAACCAGAAAAAACAAAATTCATTGAGATATACATGGCAACATTATAAATTTATAAATATGTGAAAATTACCCATTAAGCCAGTTATGTTGTGAACTTGTTTTAAAAAAAAAAACTGCTGAATTTATAAGTATGATATTTTACTTTTAATTAATACAGGCTGACCTCAATTAACGCGATTAATTCGTCCCGTGAACCCATCATGCAAAACGGAAACGCGTGAATCGAATATAATAATCAATAAGAAAAATTATAATTGGTCCTTGACCTTCAGGAATGTCCATAAAGAATTTTAAATAACTTTTTAACTGTATACCATGTAAAAGATAATGAAAATAATCATGGAATTAAATATTTATTGCATAAAACAACAATTCCCAAACTGTGCGCCGCAAAATATTTAAAATTTTCAAAGGAAAACACAGCGATACTCGCCATCTGTGGGATACCGCATGAAGTACTAGCTCGAGGTAGTTCATAGTTTCAACATTACTTGTTAAGTTGTTTGGACCTAACTTAAAAAATGGAACTGTTAGGTATTTTTTTTGGTCTAGGCGTGCCATGAAAAAATTACTGAGACACTAAGGGCGCCATGAACCGAGAAAGTTTTGGGAACTTCTGACATAAAATACACAGTGAAGAAACAATTTGTGACAGAAATATTTGAACAGAGTCGTTTGAACAGTGTTGACTTCCTCTTTTCATCAATCAATTCCCGATAGCCGACAACAATCTTCTCTGGGCCATGGCAAAATAAATATCGCAAAATAAATATCTCTGCGATATAAAAGATGAAATCTTTTATATCGCAGAGAACCTCAAACCTTTTGTTTGAGGTTCTCTGCGATATAAAAGATTTCATCTAGTTCTTTTACCGTTATCTCCTTCGCGGTAACATTTTCATCTGGCTCATTTAAAAATTAGAATTTTTAAATGCAAGTCTGCATTGACTTTATTAGCGGGAGACAAACAAGTAACATGTCTTCTTCCGATTGTTGATGGAACACACTGAGGCGGGCAGCAGGCAAATGTTTGTTTATTGCCCATCCAACGCGCAGTAAGTTTAACACGCGATTCAAATCTTTTTCAAATATTGCACACAAAAAAAAAAAAAAAAAAAAAGATCGTGTTAACTGGAAATTTGCATTGTGTAAAGTGAAAAATAGTATAATTTTTTCAAATAACGGTAACTGAAAAATGCATTAATCGAACTTGTATTATGGAAGGCCTGGCTGTACCTTTCATGCTTGGGGTTTTCATTAAAAAACAAAAAGTTTCTATGGTCAATAGAAAACATGAGCTTCAATTTCAAAATATTTCTTGGGCTTTAACTGGAGAACAACTGCGTACTATTGTATATGGGTTCATTATGGGAATGGGAAGTATTCAAATTAATTTTTCTGGAAGCTACAAATGCATTCATTCCAATGTATTGTTATTGTTCTAAACAATAAATCTCTATAATCTTTATTGTTCTAAACAATAAAGATTACAAACCAAACTGGATGACAAGAGGGATTAAGGTTGTTAAGCAAAAGAAGAGTTACAGACTATTACAGGTTACTGAATATTATAAATGTACACACTGCCAGACCACTAGTTAGGACATACAAAAGCTGAGTATGAGAAATTGCCAGCAAAGAGTTAAAAATGGAGACATGGAGTTTGTCTTGTACATGAATACAAAAAGGAACAGTGGATCAGATAGGTCCCTTACTTGATTGAAGTGGAAGAATCATCAATAACCCAATAGAAGTGTATGACAAGTTAAATAGATGTATTGCAGTGATATATATATATATATATATATATATATATATAATTAAAAGACCACTCAAGCCATAGGGAACAGTGACATGGAGTTAGTATGCTGTAAAATAAATGATATAGTAGTCTGGTAGAAGTCTATCAGAAAAGCAAAAGCTACTTAGGCTGAGAGAAATGAAGAAAGTAAAAGTTAAGAGTTGGATATTATACATCCTGCTATACTAAAAAGTAAATTACTCCCTTGGGAATGTTAGTGATCACTATTACACTTCAGGACCCCCACCTTCCAGACTTAAGTTCTGCAAATTGCAGCATCTGGAGACTAGGCACATGCGAGGTGATCTGATTGTGACATATAAGGCCTTGAATGGATTGAAGAACCTGAGGGAGTATAGATTCAAAGTGAGGAAAGACAGTTGTCAAATAGACATGCAGAAATGTGCTTTTAGCCAGCGGTTGGTTGATTGCTGGAACAAACTTCCATCTGTTGTTGTGGAAGTTGATAGCTTAAATAAATTCAAGGAATAAGTGGACAACCTTTTGGAGTGAATTGATGGGCAAAATGGGAAGGGTGATTTTTTTTTTTGGCTGATGCTGTATAAGCTTGCTTTCTTGCATCATGTGCCTCTACTAATGCTAATCCACAAAGGAGGTGCAAAGACAGGATAAAAAATTAATGACCTGTGAGTGTGAATTGAGTGGTGAGTAAGATCACGGAGTAAATGGCTAAAGATAAGGTAGTGAGCCATCTCAATAGGAACGATATTCTTAATGGATCATAGCTTGGGTTCATGAAAGTGAACTCTTGCCTGAACATTCTGATAAATCATTATGATGACATCGCAAACCAGTTTGATGCAAGAAACAATTTTGATGCTGTTTGCCCTTAACTTCAGTACAAAATTATATATCTGAACAGGATCATCAACAGTCGATGGTTCGGCTGTTGATGATCCTGTTCAGATAGCTGATAATCTGAATGAGTATTTTGCATCTAGATTCATACATGAGGAATTATTAAGGGAGGAAAATGCCAGAAGTTTAACAAACTGCAACAGGGTGCTTAATGATTTTACAATTACTGAGAGCAAAGTGGAGGAGAAATTGTTGAAGTTAAACATAAGGAAGGCACCTTGGATGGATGGGATCTGTCCAGTTATATTAAAGCAGGTGGCAAAGGAAGTAAGCTTAGCCATAATTATGAAAGCATACTTGGACTGGAGATGTGCAAATGTATCCCCAATTCACAAAGGGGGATCTAAGGGTGACACGAGTAATTACAGACCAGTTAGTTTAACTTCTGTTCCAGGGAAAATAATGGAGTCACTGGTTACAGATGCATTGCAGGATCATCTAGACAAGATTGCAGTAATAATTCAGACACAGCTTGGGTTTGTTAAGGGACAGTGTTGTCTCTCAAATTTGATTGGATACTATGATGTGGTTATAAAGGAACTGGAGGCAAAAAATAATTTTGATATCATATACTTGGATTTCAGGAAAGCTTTTGACACTGTTGTGCATGGTATAAAAATTGGAGTGGTACAGTATTAAGGTGAAGTTGCTACAATGGATAAAAGGGTGGTTGAGTGACATAGAGTGGTAATCAGTGGACACTGCTTTTTGTGGACTAATGTTATTAGTGGAGTCCCCCAGGGTTCGGTGTTGGGCCCGCTGTTGTTTTGTATATTTTTTAGTGATATTGATGAAGGTATATCAGGCTTAATGTTGAAGTTTGCAGATGATACAAAGGTTGGCAGGGTTGTTAATGACAATAATGGCACTGTGCTACATATGTACTGCATATGGGGTCGCCTCCGTAGCCAGGTGGGAAGGAGTAGCAGTGTGTAGCACACGCTTCTTGATTAGACCATGTGTATCTCTTTATGCTCACAGATTACTAAATTAATGGTTCCTTTCAGCAAGATAATGCATATTATACTTCACAGGCCTGCTCAGCTACCAGATTTCAATTTGATGTAAGTAATCTGTGGGATCAAGTGAATGAGCTATCATGACAGATTTACCACTGCCCAAGCTGAGGTAACTGTGGGATGCAAATGAGTCTGTGTGGGTCAGTGTCTCTATGAAGCAATTCTGGCACCAATGCCCCAACAACTCAAGGCTGTTCTAAGGGCTAAATGAGGGATCAATAACTTTCCACACAGCGTACAATTTTTTAATTATTGTATCTGTATTTTAATTATTTACTGTTTGTTTGTTGTTTGTTATTTGGTTTTTAGGAGCATTAAAAACTAAGGCCATATTGCTCCGGGAATATGCGATGGTCATTCCCTTGACCTTTCCGCATCCTCCGTATTTGGTGGTGACGGGCTCGAACCTCGGTCTAATCAAGAAGCGTGTGCTATGCACTGCTGCTCCTTCCCACCTGGCTACGGAGGCGCCTTAATTATTTACTCAAAAGTTTGTTTGTTTGTTTGTTATTTGGTTTTTAGGAGCATTAGCAACTAAGGCCATATTGCTCCGAGGATATGCAGTGGTCATTCATTCCCTGACCTCTCCACATCCTCCGTATTTGGTGGTAACAGGCTTGAGCCCCAGTCTAATCAAGAAGCGTGTGCTACGCACTGCTGCTCCTGCCCACCTGGCTACGGACGATCCTCACTAAAAAGACATTACATAAAGTGAATATGACTAAAGCATCAAACTGAGGTCAAACAGGGAACATGTGACTCTGGCTGCAAGCATAGCTGTATAATCAGAACATGTCAAGTCCTACTTGATTCATATTACAATTATGAAGATATAATAAGCAAGTTGTTGTTGATATATATCTATTTTTTTGGTGCACCCACTACTTTGTTCATGGTGTATTACAAGTTCACTGTAGTGCATTGACCCCACCTCTGTCTTACCCCCCCCAGTCTTCAGTCTCCCTACCCTCTCTCTAACTTTGCAGCTGTGTCTAATGAAACCAAAATTATTCCAAACCCACACTTAAAAACTTAAGTTACCCGTGCAACAACCCTATTACCATTTGGCCAATCCCCTTTCAGCGTAAATTATAGTAACTTTTTTTTTTTTTTTTTAGGTCTTAGCCACTGAAATCTCAGGAAATTAGGTGGCAGGACTTGCCAGAGTAAATATAACTATACTGGGTGTACGTGGTATGCCTCCACAGGGCATAGTGTGGTCAACAGTGGGTCCCATTACGAGCCTAACAGCTAAAAGGCCATATGAATAATAGTACAAAACATTACACACCTCCATATCCATACACACTTTTAAATCTCTGGCCTCTACAGTGTACTGTATCACACGACAATGTATACTGCGCAGAGATGGGGAAAAACCCTGGTGCCATTTGACCCAAAACACTTTACACTGCCTTTCACCACTATGAAAAACCTTCCTGCATCTTTTTTTTCATTGTTTGATGGCTTATTAATCATTATCTACGATTGTGGAAGATAGATCATTCACTAAAGTTGATTATTCACTGACTCTGTCCCCCCACTCAAAACAGTGGATAACCAATGATCTACTGTATATAGAAAATGTAGCCAATATAAGTAATAACTTCACATTAGATTGAAGGAGTGATTAGAGATTCACTCCTTTCAACCACCTACTGTCATACGGGTACTACTGAAAGTGGGATTTGAAACTGAACACTACTCAGTACAGCCTAGCACTCCTGCTAATTTGGCTACCAGGCCCGACTGCCTCATATAGGTACTGGAAACAAAGCTATCACTTAGCCCTTACTTTAGTGCTTGTAAGTGATGAAATTAATTTACTTATTGGGTTGGTGTCAAAAACATAGTGACCTCAAAGAGACTGCTTTAAATGCAATGAAGATATCCTGAGTAAAGGTTAAAAATAAAGATAATTGCCAAAAAAAGACAGTAAACTAAAGAAATGAGTAGGTTTATCATATATCAAGCAGTTTTTGAAAGCATCTAGAGAGCATGCTTTTTAATATTGGGTTCCAATATTCATTAATAATTTCTTGTCGTTTATGTATAGGTGGCTTTACTGGAATATAGAATCATAAAGATATACACCTTATGGACTGCTAATAATGTTTCTATCCTTATTTTTGATAAATACTTTCAATATTGCTTTTTATTGGCATTATGTAAATAGATTGCTGTTATTTAGCAATTAAGGATTAACATTTGTACAGAAGATCACTTTGGCTCATTTTTTTAAAAAAACTTACTCATATTTTTATTGATATATACTGTATATTATAAACTTTTCTTTGTCTTCAGATAATACAATATGAAAATTCCTCTGGATAAAAATATCCAATATGCAAAGAAGCAATACTATATTTAGCAAACAGCATCGAGCAATCTAGATTGATGGAATTTAATTACACTATCCTCATTTACAATTTTCTTACCTTTTGGCTCATCCACATGGATAAATACCATTCCTTCAGAAGAATCTACCACTTTGTAAAACTGGAAAGAGAGGGATAAAAAAAAAAAAAAAAAAAAAAGAAGAAAAACTATACATAACCAAGAATGATTTATATTAGTATTATTAACTATTAAGAGCTTATGTCTGACAATGCAAGTTCTCCATACAAAATAATAAAACAAGATCACTCATTCGGTTTCACTCTCCTCCCTCAATCCATAGTGTTAAGATGCCTATTGCTTTTCTCTTTATTATAACTGGAAATGACATTCTTATAATTTGAAAGTTCAAGGGGAAAAAAAAGATAATTACCAATAATTGCACTATAAATTTCCTTTAGAAGGATATTAACACAAGCATTAATGTTTGTAAATAAAAACCACTACAATATAATAAAGAGTTAAAGAGAAGTAAAGAGAATCCGAGAATAAAAAAAAAAAAAATTAAAAAATTAAAATAAATAAATAAATAAAAAAAAGTGTTCATCTTGGGTGCATGCATATCCACTTAATACTGAAAGATAAATGGAACCGATAACATTTCAAAAGAATAAGTGCAGATAAAAGTAAAGGAGGATTTATAATTTGCAGAAAGAAATTGCATAAAAAATCAAGGTACAGTAACAACCAAATTTACGAACAAGAATATTTTACACCACAAATTCACTTTACAAACTCAATGCCTTAGAAGAAGCAGAATAGAGAGTACTACCAAAATCTTCACTTGATCTTGGCAAGTTATGCTCAATTTTGGCAGCTGTGCAGTACTCTACCTTTCAAAAGTAGAATGAATGAGAATGAAATAGTAGGACCACATAAATCCAGTATCACTGGACTAGTACAAGTTGGATTTTTGAAAATTCTTATTTTAGGAAAGTTATGAATATAGCCTAAGTATTTAGAAATAATTCATATTATGCAGATATTCTATAATCAGCAAGCTGCATAAAATTATTCTGATAGCATAATGTAATGTGTACAGTAATATGATCAAAGGAAAAAAAAAATTTTTTTCACCAATTTCTGAATTCAGGGAAGAGCTTTTAATTGCATAATGAAGACGTATGTGAACTGATGATGCTGGATTGATCCAATGAGTAACATGCCTGCCCAAGAAACAAAGGTCACGGGTTCAAATTACACCTCTTGTATAGGTATTATACTACTGTACATACTACTAAGTATCATACTAGATAGTATGAATCAGAGCTGTACTACTCAATATGTTCTTCGTTGATAATAATATTAGTAAATAATAAGAGGAGTTTACCTCAATATAGTGCATAGAACACTTCCGTATGATACCCTCCAGAAATTAAAACGGAAAAAACAAAAAAACGACAACTTACCGGTACATTAGAGTAAAATATAAATAATTAAATAATCAATTTAACACAATTCAAATCGATTTAAAACAATTAAAAATCTAATTAATGCAATTAAAAGAATCTAACAAAAATATTCAAAACGATTTTCCTTCCTGAAGCTGACAACGCTTTTCGACCATATGTCGTGATCACAGGAATGAAAATTACCAAATCGGGTTAAACCTGGTACTTAAATAGAGATTATTTGTCTTCGCGCATGCGCGTAAAGGTCCACGCATCGGAGATCAAATATGGCCGCCGAACATTAACAGAATTCTCGTGTAATTTAATTTAAATGGTTTCTGCAATTAATAGTCGCGTATAATTACGTTGAACATTAAGTATTTTGGCTTCGTTAAATAAAAAAAGTATGTTTTTCGTTAATGGCATGAAAGGCTAATTCTGACGCTGCTGAACGAGAAGCACGAACTGAGGCTTCATGTTGATTTACCCGAATATTAAGAGAAAATCGGGTCTAACCCTGATAAGACGAGTCGCAATCACCGCAAGAAATGTTGTATACCAGATCATTAATTTGTGTTGCGAACGCTGAAAGAACCGAGCGATTGTTCAGTATAGTGTGTAACTTCCGTATTGGCCTAGCTACAATTTTAAATTCGGTATCTTTAAAGAATCTGTTAAGCTGTTTGTGCCACTTTTCAACATATGGGCCAGAAATAAAGTATTTTTTGATATTACTATTGTTGATTGGTGTAGTATTTTGTATCCTATCCTTAGCTTGTACCCTAATTCGGTTTATTGTGGTAATGGAATAACCCCTGTTTAAGAATCTGCTAGTTAATATTTGTATTTCTGAGTCCAAAGCAGATTCCGTCGTTGAATATTCATAGGCATTAAGAAATTGATTAAAGATAATCGATCTTTTGTAGGTGAACGGGTGACAGCTATTATAATGTAGAAGCATACCGGTGTTTGTAGGTTTTCGATAGATGCTAAATTGTATTTTATTCGAGTCCCGGGTAAGAGTGAAATTTAGAAAGTTTAATGACTTAGTATCCGTATCCTCCCTTTCCAATGTAAATTTGAGTCTAGAATGAATATTATTAAACGATTGTAAAATGTCTTGGATAGTATTACTATCGGTAATAACTAGAACATCATCTAAATACCTCCCATAGTATGTTCGAAAAGGTGTCAAATGTATCTGCTCAATCGTTGAGAGATAGATCTCTGACATTAAGCCACTCAGGCTCAAACCCATTGGTAATCCAAAAATTTGTTTGTATACCTTGTCTCGAAAGGTGATGTAGTTAGCCTCAACTAACAGTTTAATTAAGTGAAAAATTTCCTTAATAGATAGCTTTGTATAATTAATCGGTGTCGAGTTTTTATTTAACATATCCCAAATAATATCTGATGTGTATTCAACGTTTACATTCGTATATAATGAGGTAACATCTAGTGAGAATAAATTGTCATTGTCGCCGAGTCTACAGTCTTTAAGTTTATTAAATAATGTATCGTAGTTCTTAATCCCAAATTGTATTACCTGTCTAAAGGGTTTTATAATGTTATATACATGTGTGGCTAAGGATGAAAATGCCGAGTTCCTGTAGGAAACAATAGGTCGAATAGGAAACCCAGTCTTGTGTAATTTTACCTGACCGAAAAGTGCAGGAATATTGTATGTTCTGGACTTCAATTCCTTTAACTGAACCATAGTAATGTAGTCATTTTTTCGATACGTGGTTAACGTTTTATTGTATTGATTGACCAAATTGGTAAACAGTGCCGGGTCTACTTCACGATAAGTGGAGGTATCTGACACAACTGAATCTAACTTATTAATATAATCATGTTTATCTAGTATTACCACTGTATCTCCTTTATCTGCCCTCTGTATAATAATGTCCTTATTTCCCCGAAGTTCTCGTAAAGCTGAACTGTCATGTGTATTCAATTTAGGAAGTCGCGTTTCTTTTATGTTATTCACTACTTGGTTAACTTGTTGAATAAATACATCTTTTTGTGGAACATTTCGAAGTCCAAATTCAATATCAATTACGCATTGTTTTTTAGGCAGTTTTCGAGGTGGTAAATTATAATTTAGTCCTTTGGATAAAAGCGAAATCTGGTCCTGTGATAGTGTACACGAGGAAAGATTCGTAACCTGCTGATGTCAGTTCGTTGGATAATTGGTGAGGGGGTGTTCGTGAACTAGCTGGCATATTCTGTGGTAACACATTGTGTGTCTGTGGGGGGGGATGTCACCCAACTCGTATGAACTTGGTCGCAAGCCCGCGACAATGTGTTAGAATTCGCATGAACGTGTCTTGACCTATCCGATAATGTTTGCAACTTATTAACATGTCTGTTTTTTTATTTCTGAGGCCTGTGCTTCCCGTCGCAAATCTATGGAGGTCTTCAAAACAGACCAATCGTTCGGATGTAGATAATTTTTTATTTTATCACGAAGCTTCCTAACCTGAGAAAGGTATTTTTGTTTATTCGAATATCGAGATTTTAAGGCAAGTTTAACAATATTACGCGATGTCGCCAGTGTTAGTTGTTTTATGCCTGAAATTTTTTGATTTAAATTCACCCTGGCAAACTTTGGAATGATGTTGTTTTGAAGGCAATATTTTAGAAAAGAAATATGGTAACTTTGGGCCGAGTACCTTAGTGTAGATTTAATGTAATTTTGTATCAAGCCATTCAAAAAATAATCCATAGTTGTGTGTATCGAGGCGGGATTCGAACCCGCAACCTAATATAGACAGATCCGAAACTTTTATACAGAAACTATTAAGAAAAACAAAAAAACATCCTGGGAACGAGTTGTCCAAGTAACAGGAAATACTGAACCCTGGGAGTGGTGTATAAAATCACCACAAACAAACTCCCCAGAGGCAAAGTGATGACGGCAACAAAGACGGCACAAGGAACACTCACTGCAACATGGCAGGACTCAATAAAGAAGTCAATAAAGAAGGACTCAATAATAAAGGACTCAACTCAGCAATCTAATCCAAGACCCACCAGGCATACTAACAGAGGACCAGAAAGCCATCTGCCAAGCAAACGAAGAATACGAGACCCAACAACTAGAACCCCCTTTCACAGCCAACGAACTACAAGAAGCGGTATCACAAACCAGGAAAAAAAGTGCCCTGGCCCCGATCTCATCGAGCCGGAAATGGTCAAGAAAGCAGCGGAGGTTATGCCGGACCTCCTGCTCCGACTGTACACCTGTATCAAAGCGAGCCAGTTCCCCACCAGCTGAAGGACGGCCAATCTAAAACTGATCCTCAAAAATCGAAACAGACACCAGGAAAATCCCAATTCACATAGACCCATAGCCTTATTGTCGACACTAAGCAAGCTTTACAAAAGATTATTACATAAAAGGATCCACAACCACTATAATGAGGCAAACCTGAATTCACCCAAGCAATACAGCTTCAAATCGGGATCTTCGACCATAGATGCTGTCCAAGGCCTAATCACCAAAGCGATGCAGTGTACCAAGAAATATTTCCTTGTCATAGCCGTCGACTTTGCTGGGGCGTTCCACACCCTCTGGTGGCCGAGCGTCCTTTGCAGGCTCAGGGCAGCGAGAACACCAAGCAATTTGTACAGGAGCATCAAAACTTATCTCTCGGACAGAAACGTCCAAGTAATAACGCCCTACAAGAAGTTGACCTGGCCGGTCCGCAGGGGCTGCCCTCAGGGATCTGTCCTGGGGCCGCTCCCGTGGAATATAGTGTTTGACGAGTTCCTCACCATGGACCTGGGGGAGGTGGAGGTCCAGGCCTTCGCAGACGACCTCGTACTGACGGTCACGGCAGATTCCAGACAGCACCTTGAAATGCTTGCAAACCAAGCCCTTGAAACCTTGCAGGACTGGGCAAAACTACACACCTTAACAACCTCGCCAACGAAGATGGAATCAGTACTACTGAGAGGGAGGTTAAACCTTAGAAGACCGCCACAAATCAAGCTGGCAGGACAAACAATCAAACTGTCAACGCAAATTAAATATCTAGGACTGATCATCGATCAGAACTTATCATTTAAACCGCAGCTAATCTATCTAAAAGAGAAACTGCGGAAATACACAGCGCTTGTTGCCAGAGTTACACGCAGGGACTGGGGGCTAAACAGGAGAACCCTGTCCCTGTATTATAAAGCCATCTTCATCATCCCGATAATAACATATGGATCTCCCATATGGTACAAGAAAGCAGGAACAGCAGTGAATAAAAGGATACTGGACACGATCCAACGCAACATATTATTAACAATAACAAGAGCATGTAACACGGTTAGTACGAGTGCCCTACAGGTCCTTGCAGGGACCCTACCCTTGGATTTGGAGGTGTTTGTGTATGTTTGTTTGTGATTTGGTTTTTAGGAGCATTAGCAACTAAGGCCATATTGCTCCGGGATATGCGGGGGTCATTCCCAGACCTTTTCCGCATCCTCCGTATTTGGTGGTGACGGGCTCGAACCCCGGTTTAATCAAGAAGCGTGTGCTACGCACTGCTGCTCCTTCCCACCTGGCTACGGAGGCGCCTGGATTTGGAGGTAACCCGCTGCGGACTTATGTATCTACTAGCCAAAGGAACCCAAACCACCTACAATGGTCTTACCATTGACATCACCAATAACAGGAAAAACGAGAAACAAAAAATAGTGGACCACCTCGTACAAATTTGGCAGAGAAGATGAACAGACGTGGAAAAAGGAGTGGTAACAAAAAAATTTATTTCCCAAGTAACCAAGCTGTATCCCAAGGCTCCCGCATGGCTGTACCCAGGCCTAAACACTACTTTCTACTCACCGGCCATGGGCCTTTCAAGGCCAAATTAAATGCCATGGGCATAATCGAGGAATCACGCTGTCTCTGCGGTGAACTAGAAACATGGCATCACGTTATGCATCAGTGTGAAATATACGAAGACATCAGATGTCAAATGATCACGAGAATTAAATACATCCCTAACACCCAGGAACCCCATCTCCTGGACACACCAGAAGAATTTGCAGCCTTTAGTCGCTTTGACCAGGATGTCTTCTCCAGAAGAAAACGACAAATAGCCATCCACCAAGGCCAACAGGAGTAATGAAACCAAATATGGACACCAAGGAATACGAGAAACTAAGGATGGCGATATCAACCAATGATGATGACCAAAGAAAGAGGAACACAAGTATGCGGCTTGCCCCATGAGTGACAATGAAGAAAAATAGACGTGAGACAAAGGCCATATTGGAGACTTGAAGAGGGCACTCTAGCCCTCTTTACCTATAATTCCTAACTCCCCGGGAGGAGGGGACGGCCACACGGTCCCCCCTTCTCGCCTTGTTTCCTCTCTGGTGGGGCATGGGCATGCCCCACTGAAACTGGGGCCGCCTTCTCTATTGGCTCCATACTTCTGCCTTTTCCCCCCAGTCTTCTGTCTCCCTCCCCTCTATCTTCACGCTAGCGAAGTCCCACACATCAAAATTAATATATCAAAACCGCCATATGCCCAGCATTCGGTCTAAGAAATTAAAGCGATAATATCCCCACATCAACGCAAATAACAAAAATCATTTTATTTTATTTTCTTGATGACCATTGGAATATGCCACCCAAATTTTTTTTTTTTTTTTGGTCCTAGCCGCTGAAATCTCAGGAAACTAAGTGGCAGGACCTGCCAGAGTAAACTAAGTCTACGGAGTTCCTGGCCTGCCCCCACGGAGCGTAAGCGGGGCAACTTTGGATCCCAACAGGGGTCCAGCGGCTAAATGGCCAGAAGAACAACGGTACACAACATTACATGATCCAAGATCCATACACTTTTAAATCTCTGGCATTTACAGTGTACTGTAATACACCACAACGTAAACTACGCGGAGATGGGGGGAACCCCATGGTGCCGCTTGACCCTAAAAACACTTACACACACTTACTACCTTTGGGTTGCTAGGCAGGCACTTTACCCACCTGGCTAGCCCGGTCAGCGTGAAATATGCAATTGCACTAACCTGTACATATGTGAAATGAATGAGGAAGTATTTGGAAGATTTAGATGTTCTCACAGATAGTTTGTTCTATTATTTTGATAATTCATGGCGTATTGAGAAGTAAGAAAAGGTGGCAAGGTCATGCTGTATGAAGTAATGAAATTTTTGGATATGGTGTACACATGGTAAGAATATGTCTAGCACCTTGACATAATGTGGCCTCTGCTACATCCCCCCACTTACACACTTCTCAGACTCCCTCCAGTCACTATCTAGTAGAGTAGATAGATTATACTAGTTCGGTCCAGTGAACTATCTAGCGAACGTCCTGCAAAACTGTTTTTGAGCTCTACCTCGAAATGTAAGGAAGATTGGATCTCTCTCTTGCCACAATGTTCATCATAAACTCAAAAGACATCAATCATACTGCATAATGGAATGCCAGAGTTTTGCTCTGAAGACTGAACATGGATTCCACCACTTCAAGCCTCCAATAACTACCATCAAGGGTAAAGGGAAGGGTTATTGCTTTTGTAAAGGTGTTCTCAAACAGTTTTTAAATTCTATACAGTGGGACCAACTGATGATGTTACCAACAGTGAATTCTAAATGGGAAGCATTCAAAGAAGTAATCTTGGAAACTACTAGGCTCTTTGTTCCAACTAAGAAATATTGTTCTAGGTTTAAGCCCAAATGAATGTCAGATGAAATAATGAGACTCGTGGCAGAGAAGAAAAATGCATGGGATGCATATAAACTATTAGGTGACACAGAAGCCTATGGTATATATAAGCTAGTCTGTAATTAAGTCACAAAGGAAGTTAGGCAAGTGAAGGCAGATTATGAGAAATTTTTGGCAATGGATGCAAAGAACAACAGTAAAGACTTCTTTACTTATATAAATGCTAAAAGGAAGTGGATGAATCAGATTGGTCCACTTGATATCAATGGTTTAACTGTAGATGATCATTCTCAGATAGCTGCCAATTTAAATGAGTGTTCTGCATTTACATTCGCACATGAGGAGTTATTCAAGGAGGAGAGGGCCGATTGTTTATCAAACTCTAACAGGGAGCTAAATGATTTTGTAATAACTGTGAGCAAAGTGGAAGAGAAATTGTTGAAGTTAAACATAAAGACACTTGGGGTGGATGGGATCTATCCAGTTATATTAAAGGAGGTGGCAAAGGAAGTAAGCAAACCCTTAGTCATAATTATAAGAGCATCCTTGGACTCAGGGAAAGTCCCCACAGACTGGAGAAAGGAGATATCACCCTTTGTGAATTGGACAGATATCTCCAATTCACAAAGGGTGACCCAAGTACAAAGGGTACTAGGAAAGTTTTGCAATACAGCTTTGTTTATTTAATTTTTTCAAAGTAATTTCCTCTACATTCAATACACCTCTCCATCCTCCGAAACCAATCTTTAAACCAGTTCTGCCAAGTTTCACATAGGGAGTAAAGCACACTCGTTGTCCCAAGCCCGTAGAAGGTCCTCATCACTGGAAAACCGCCTCCCTTTTAGCTTCATTTTCACATGCGGGAACAGTGCAAAGTCGCAGGGAGCAAGGTCTGGACTGTAGGGAGGGTGCTCGAGAAGTTTCAGTCCTGTCGTGGTCAAATATTCGGTGCAGGCTTTGGCGCGGTGAGCTGGAGCATTTTCGTGATGGAGGTACCAGGTGTCCATTCTTGACTTTGGCCGCAGGTTCTTCATAGATCCAATGACTTTAGGCAGGCATTGTTCAGTATACCACTTAGCTGTGACTGTCTTCTGCGTGTCCAAAACGACACGTTCCACAATTCCACTCGATTTGAAAAATACAGTTATCATTTTCTTCTTTACAGATTTCTGACAATTACGGGTGTGTCGTTATCATCAAAGACCCAAACTTTGTTTTGAGCCTTGGTCGGCAGATCGTAATAGTACAGCCAAGTCTCGTCACCTGTCACGATGTTGTTCACATACCGAGATTGTCCCTTATCAAACTTTTTTAACATCTCCCGGCACCAAGTCACACGTCGTGTCATCTGCTCTTCAGTCAGTTGATGCGGCACCCAGAGAGAACAAAGTTTCTTCACGTGCAAATGATCTTGCAGAATCAAACGAATTGCTGGTGCATTTAGGCCCAAAGTATCCTCTATCTGTTGGTAGGTCACTCGCCTGTTTTCGTCAAGCATTTTCCTCACAGCAGTGACGTTTTCCTCCGTAACTGACGTTCGTGGCCTTCCCGGCCTCTCAGAATCCACCAGAGTGAAATTTCCCCTTTGGAATTCTCTATACCACCTGAATATCGTTGTACGATGTGGACAATCATCATCTAGTGCAAGAGTCATTTCTTCTAAGCACTGGTCTATGGTTAAACCACGCACGAAATTATACCGCAAAACTGTCCTTATCTCATTTCGTGACTACGATGCCATCGCAAGCACTTTACACTCTCACTACTAATGAATAACTGAGCCCATCGACTTGGCGCGGCGGCTACTATGCACGTATGAACATGTCTCAACATGCAGCAACAAGCAGCTTCCTGTGATTCATTGTTGCGTCATATTGCAAAACTTTCCTAGTACCCTTTGTAATTACAGACCTGTTCGTATGACATCTGTTCCAGGGAAAATAATGGAGTTACTGGTTAAAGAAGCATTGCAGGATCATCTAGACATGACAGCAGTACTAATACAGACACAGAATGGGTTTTTTAAGGAGAAGTCTTGTCTGAACAATTTCATTGGATACTACGATGTGGTCACAAAAGAACTGGATGCAAAAAATAATTTTGATATCATATACTTGGATTTCAGGAAAGCTTTTGATACTGTTGCATATGGAAGATTGCTGTACAAATTGGAGTGGTATGGCATTAAGGGCAAGTTGCTGCAATGAATAAAGGGATGGTTGAGTTATTGTTATTTGTTATTTTTGGTTTTTAGGAGCATTAGCAACTAAGGCCATATTGCTCTGGGAAATGCGGTGGTCATTCTCTGACCTTTCCACATCCTCCGTATTTGGTGGTGATGGGCTCAAACCCCGGTCTAATCAAGAAGCGTGTGCTACGGACTGCTGCTCCTTCCCACCTGGCTACGGAGGCGCCTGATGGTTGAGTGGGAGATGGCAGAGAGTGGTAATAAATGGACAATTCTCTACGTGGACTAATGTTATTAGTGGATTCCCCCAGGGTTCGGTGCTGGGCCCATTGTTATTTTGTGTATTTATCAATGATAGTATATCAGGCTTAATGTCAAAGTTTGCAGATGATACAAAGGTTGGCAGGGTTGTTAATGACACTAAAGACAGTATGCTACTGCAAAAGGATCTAGAAAAGTTAGGCAGATGGACTGAGAAGCGGCAACTGAAGTTTAACATTGACAAATGCAAAGTACTGCATATGGGTAGCAGTAACCCAAGAGAAACGTACCAACCGCGTGGTACTACACTCAGGGAGGTGGAGAATGAAAAAGACCTGGGGGTAATTGTATAGTCAGATATGAAGTTCTCTGAGCAGTGCAGACAGGCTGCCAGAGCAGGTCATAGAGTTTTGTCAATGATATATAGGAATTTTGCTAGCAGAGACAAGGAGGTGATTATCCCTTTGTATAAGGCATTGGTCAGGCCACACCTTGAATATTGCATAAAGGTCTGGAGGCCTCACTTTAGGATGGATGTAGAGTTGCTAGAACGAGTACAGAGAAGGGCAATAAGATTGGTGAGAGGAATAAAGGGGTGCGCTTATGAAGAAAGGCTTAAGTTCTGCAAGTTGTAGCATCAGAAGACTAGGCACCTGCGAGGTGATCTGATTGAGGTGTATAAGGCCTTGAATGATTTGAGCAAGCTCAATGCTTCCACTTGCTCAGACTAAGAATCTGAGGGGGCAGAGATTCAAATGAGGAAAGACAGTTGTAGAATAGATGTGCAGAAGTTTGCTTTTAACCAGTGGATAGTTGATTGCTGGAACAGACTTCCATCTGTTGTTTTGGACGTTGATAGCTTAAATAAATTTAAGGGTGAACTAGACAAACGTTTGGAATTACCAGATGGACGAAATAGGAGGGCTTTTTTTTTTTTTTTTTTCGGCTGATGTTGTATAAGCTTGCTTTCTTGCATCATACACCTCAACTAATGCTAATACTAATGCTAAAAAGCAAAGTGGTTGTATTGTACCAGTTGATGAGAGTGCTCTACCAGGGGGTCAAGGTGTGGTGTAGGTGCCACACCTTTACTCCCTGCTTACATTGGTTCACAACTGGGCAGTCACCTATAGTGTGCTAGGTGCTACTTCAGGACTTGCACATGGGGTTTATATCCAGGGTTGCTAACAGTTCCACCATCATGATGGTGCAAGCAGAGGATTTGGCTGTCACGGACCAACTGGACTTTGTCATAATTAGGTCCACTTGACTTGAGTGTCACCTGACTATCAGTTCCATCAGCATTTTAGACTGCCAGGTAATAAGCACAGCTTGGCATATCTGAGAGAACGACTGTAACTGCCTCAAGGACCTATGAGAGTTACTAATTTTAAGGCCTTGACCCACCTACAGTATTTAGTTGATCTGCTTGCTTCTAAGAACAAACTTCATAGTTTCTTTTATAAGTATTCCTGATACATAGATAGGAAGTATGATTCATTTTTAGTAAATCTCAAAGATATTCCGATATATTTGGCAAGTGAGTGAGTACATATATGTACATGTATGTGTGCACATTTATATATATGTATTTGCACACTTGCCACGCTTCACAAACACCAATGTTATTACATTGTACTGCCAAGGAAAACAGATTTTCTGTGGCAGACACCAATGACTTAGGAATTCATTCCCATTAGCCAAAGGTTGTGGCATCACAGCCAAAATTCCCATTGTGTGTTTTACTTATTTTAACAAGTGCAATCTTAGTTCGTTAATTTCATATAAATGAGTAAGATAAATAAAAGTAGTGCTTTTAAAAATTACCAATACTACACAATGTTCAGCATTTATTTTTTAATAATTCAAGTATTTACTTCTTGTGTGATGTCATACAAACTGCATACAAATCAAGATTAAGATTTGATTAATATTTTTATTGTGCTATTAAAGCTTTTTAGCTTAACAGTTATGAGTGCATCTTATTATTCTGTTTAAATTGATTAACATTTTTTAAAATTTTACTTATACTTTAATTTACTTTTAATCTTATATTCACTATCTAAAATAGTAAATCAATCTCTCATAAAATGAATTAACTTTTATATACCTTACACTTCATATTACTGGACACACCACAGCTTACACGTGGCTTTCTGTAATGCACAGCAGTGGAAAAGTAGCATATACAATTTGCCAAAATTTCACTATCCATTAAAAAAAATCAGATAGCTTGAAACAACTTAAGTCAAAAATTTTTAGTTAACAAATTTTAAGTCTAAAATTTAAGTTAACAAAGATATTATCATACCATCTTAGTACCATAAAAAGTAGTAAACTTCTTCACATTACCTCATCACTGCGCATGGTAGGGAGTTGAACTTCATTCCATTTTGTACCTTCTGAAGTAGAAACTCTTAGTATTGTACTATTTTTGTTCTGTAATAGAGTGTTATGTTATACATAAGCAACACGTTACATTCACAAAAATCAATGAAACTATTAACATACACACACATTCATAGACATAAACGGTTGGTGTGTATGTTTAACATTGGTAGTATTAATCCCAACCTCAGAGGCCTTATTGTTAAATTTCTTAGTTTTAATTATTTAAATATCATCTGAATCATATCTGCAATAAGGCCTCTGAGGTTGGGATTATTCATACTACCAATTTTAAACACACACACCAACCGTTTATGACTGATTGAATAATGAAATAAAATAAAATAAAATGATAGAAAAGACTGTAAAATAATATTTACAAAAAACTTTTAATTATTTACAAAAAACTGAACTATAACAAAAATAAAAGAAATAAAATAAGTAAATAAGTTAAAATGCATTAAAATATAAATATAAAAGGGATAAAAAAGACGATAAAAACACTATTAGAGCTTTCGGAGGTGTCTACCTCCTTCCTCAGTAATAGTGAGACTTAAGCGACACATCCTTAAATACCAGGTTTTTTATCGCTTTTATATTTATACTTTAATGCATTTTAACTTATTTACTTATTTTATTTCTTTTTGTTATAGTTCAGTTTTTTGTAAATAATTAAAAGTTTTTTGTAAATATTATTTTACAGTCTTTTCTATCATTTTATTTTATTTTATTTCATTATTCAATCAGTCATAAACGGTTGGTGTGTGTGTTTAAAATTGGTATCATCTGAATCAGTTTTAGTAATTTATTGGCAAGATAAAGACGTTCTTAACACACTCTTAAAGATATTTAAAGGTCGAAAAAAAAAAAAAAAAAAACAGTGAACTAAAAATAGGTATTAAAATGTTTAATACAGTGAAATTGAACTATTTAAACTATTTTTGATTTTTGTGGCGCAAAAACAGCAAGGTTATAGTGCGCCAACTATTTAAACTAAGTGTATGTAAAGTACACTATTAGTTTAAATAGTTTAAAGTCAAAATAAATAGTCTAAATAGAAATAAAACACAGAAAACATAAATACCAAAAGTGATAAAAATATACTGACATGAAAGTATCTTCACCTTCTGGGTATTCACAACTTTCTTTAAAAAATGGAAGTACAATGGTGATATGTTTTTCTAAGTTGTGCCAAGGCAGCAGAGAAATGGTGAGCAAAACTGGCATCCCATTAATGCTGAATAGTGTAAAACTGTGGCCTCAATTATCAGGAAGAAGGCTATACCTATACTTGTTTGTGGGATCCACTCTGTCATATTCAATATCTAGTTTGCAATATAATTAGTTTCTTATCAAAAATTGAGTTATTAAGGCTTCCATTAGATCAGTCCCATAATTATGTCCAACAATTCTGCCAAAAATGCAATTAACCACTAATCAGCAGTCACCTTCTTCCTTAGTCTATCTCTAAATATTCTATGAGGCTCTGACATAAAGATCCTCAAAGTTGTGGTAATGTACACCACAAGCAATTTTTCTTTTGTAGAGAAGCGACATTTTAAGTAAATGGGAGACTAATGCTATGGAAGCAAGCCTAAATAATGTCAAGGGGTGTGTCAGAGTAGAAAACCATAAAAGAAAAATTAGCTTAATCATGTCTACAGTAATGAATCGGGCGTGTTGTCAATAAAATGAGTGAATTCATGCTTCTGGTCACAAAACACCAACATAAAAGAGCTAATGAAAATGTGGTATCACATAGAAATAGGGAAGTTGAGTTTCTCTATGGTATTTAGAATAAATTTAGAAAGGATAGGCAAGGCAGAAATTGGGGGGAGGGAATCATGCTTATTATCAAAAGTAGCCTGAGAATGGAAAAAAGCTTTCCAAGATTCAGAACTTATGCATGCCAGCACTGAATATCTGGTAGGCTACAGACCAGAAGATTGTGAGGAATACAATCAGAGCCTCTACATGCAGATGAAATGGGCAAGTAAATGTGAATGTCATATTATGTGTTATTTCAATTTGTCCCTTATGATTGGAGCAAGTGGGAATAAAAACTTGCCATGAGAAACAAAATTTTTAAATAAACTATATGATTACTATTTGTATCAGCATATTAGAGCAAACACTAAGAACACTAGATCTGATCATTTACCCACAAAATAGGTGATGCCACAGAGCTCACAGTACAGGGTCCATCAGAAGAACATGAACATGCAGTTCATTTCAGGAAAAGATGCATGAAATGGGACTATGTCCCATTTCATGGATCTTTTAAAGCAATAGTTGCAGATGTCACAAATGTATCTGTATCATTAAGAAAACATAGCATAAGGAAGATGCCTGAGATGGAAGAATACAATTCTAGAGTCTAACAGAGTAAAAAAGATTGCATGGGAAAGTTACTGAGTGATGAAAAGTACTGAAGCCTATAATGGCTACAAACTGATCTTAACAACACCACAGGAAAGATTAGACTGTCAAAGGTTGATTATTACATATCAGCTAAGAGGGAAAAGAATGGGAACAAGGAGTTTCTTATATATGTGAACACAAATAGGAAAACAATGAATCAGATCGGACGCTGTGTAATGGATGTTCTAGATAACCCAGATGATGCTGATGATAAATCATATAGGTATTTTACATTGATCCTTACAAAAGAAAGGACCTTCACAGTGGGAGGAGCTGTGCAAGTGAAATTAGTGATACTGAAATTCATTGCAAAGATTGTATATTGCAAAAATTTTTAACCGGGAGGCAAGTAAGGCTGCTGGAGTTGATGGCATATACCCATAATTTTGAGGGAGGCAAAAAGAGAATGCACAGAATCATTAAGATTAATTATGAGCATATCATTTGACTCAGAAAGGATCCCTTTCGATTGGGCAGGTGCCAATGTATTGTCAACACATACTGGCAGTTTTAAGCTCAAATTTGATAACTACAGACAGCAAAATTTTGTGAAACCAAGTTGCAAGCTCAGTAAAGTTACAATCACTTCCAGATCACAATAAATTTTTGTTATACCTTGTTTAATTAATTTTATTCAGGAAGAATTCCATATAATAAATAAATATTTCTATTAAACAACAACAACATGACCTTTAAATTATGTTTTGACAAGTCTATAAGAAGTCTCCAGTCTTTAGGGTTATCACTGACCTAGCATGTCCATTAAGCCAATATTATCATTTCAGAAAGTGAGATATGTCATAGGGGAAAAAAAAATCTATTAAATCCTTTTGGAAGCAGCAATATACAGTTATTGCTATGTGTTTTGTGCATAAGTTCTATACCTATAGTCTGGAACCCAAGAATTCAGCTTGAGTAAGAAAGTATTTAAATCTCATAACTCTCTTTGGTTGGTCATTTTGTAAAGGTGATGAACAAGCGGAAGTGTCCTTGTTGGACACTTCCGTTTGTTCATCACCTTTACAAAATGACATATTGCCATCTAAAGTTTTTGTCTGAAGAGGCTTAGAAATTGACATGTCATCAGAATGGAGCTACATTGTATAAAGTAGACTGGGGTACTGAATATTTCTTACTTTTAGGTGAAAAGCCAACAGTCCTGGTTAAACAAAAGTACAGTCCTCAAAACAGTCTTTCTATTCCTGCCATATTGTTGGCCCTGCAAGTGACATTCATTCAAACACCCTTGAATGCACAAGGATGGTTGATTTTTTCATTCAACCATCCTTGCAGTGTCAATGCACAATAGTTATGTGGAAGCCTAAGGTTTATTTTGATCTGTTTTGCAGCTCAAGTAAAGATCATAAGCTGTGTTGATCATAGAAGAAATTGTTCTTCTGTGCTATTAAATTACATATTTGCTACACACATAATAGAAATTTGTGCAATTTATCAAGTTTTCACATGATAAATATCAAATTTACTGAATTTAGAAACACAACCAGAAACAGTTTACTTAAAATTGCATAGCATATGCAAATCATTAATTACAGATGTAGAATCTAACATGATAGTGTGGCTTAGAACATAACCCAAATGGTCAGAATATGTCACAATGTGTTGCAACCTGTCACACAGTAATAAACAGTAATAAATGCTACCTACAGTCAATGATTTAAGGCTAACAGTTGTTGCCATTCTTCAGGAAAATTAAACTGTAATTTATGTTCTAATTACATATAAGCACAGCTTTTAATATAAAATAATGAAATTTTTCAAAAATTTGATGTGCTAGGAATATTTTAAAGTAATTTTTATACTCAGGGAGAAAAAGCGCATTAATTATCTTCCTTTACCAGAATGTTACCTACTAAGTTAACATTAATTACTGATGACGATTCTTAAAATCGTCATCAGATAAAACAATTGATATTAAGTATTCCTATCTAACACAGAGGAGTAAATGAAAATGAATTTTAATTAGAGCATTTCTGAAATTTATATATAACCAAGCATAATCAATTTAGAGATTTCAAAGGAATCCCTAAAATCAAAAGTTTAATTGCTTTCACTGAATGCAATTAAATTTTTGATTCTTATTTGATTATTTTTGATTCTTTCTTAGTGCAAGTAAGTGTACATGTTTGTCCATTCATGTTTTTAAATATGATGAAACAATAAAGCTATTCTTTTATCATTTTAAAGAAAGTTTAATTTAAAAAAATGCATTTACCTCTTCAGAATAAACAGACACAAACAGGAATTTATCTTGCTGTTGGAAAGATGACACATGTTTAGCAATAACTAAAAAAAAAACAGAAAAAAAAACCAACTCAATATAACAAAACTGAAACCCAAGTTTACATCTAGTAATTTAATAAAATGAGTTCATCCAATGTTGAAGCATCTGCCTTCTAATAATGAAGAGAAATTTCATATCTCAGTTTACGAGTAAGTACTGACATTACATTAACATTATAACTGACTCAGAAAAACAAAACTAGCGTGACTGGTTTCCAATTAACACAGTTGAATGCACTCCTGAAAACACAAGATAATTATTCAAAGTACAGATACGAGGCTGTGTTCACAAAACAATTGATTTAAAAATTATTTTAATGCTTGCACTGAAATTACCTACACCCTTTACTACTTGCTAGTGGGAGACAGAAGTGTTCAAAGCCGCTAAATGGATTTTCTTATTTATTGATTTGAAATTATTGTTTTTCTAAAACTTTTGATTTAAATTTAGTAGTATAGCATTATTTTGTGTTTTTCTGATTAATCTGCTGTATTTATTCTTTACTCGGCCTTGTAATTGCATAAAAGTATCGGTAAGGGTATCATATCCACGTGTTACGAGTTGCACTCCGCTGAACGAGAAGTTTCTTAGCCATATTTAGCCGGTTTATTGACCAAATGATACATCAAATTATTTTCTATATGTAGCTTATAGACCTAGTCAGGATCGTTAGTTTATTCTGAATTGAGACAGCGAGATTTGGAAGTTAATTAATACACAAGTGTCCATAGATTTACCGTTTGTAACTTGCCGCCATAGTTATACGACACAACGTTATATCCCGAACTAGATAGCGCAAGCTTAGTATAGTACAGTATATAATATAATATTGTAAATTAATCAGTAAAATCTATTAATTTTGTTAAACTTCATTGTCAATTAAATTGTACTTTTAACTAAATACATATAATGACTTAGATCACAAATGTAACATAATTAATTAATACATAACTTGATATGGAAGTTATATAAATGGAACTCGTAGATAATACTCGATACTGAAAACTATATATAGCATTATAACTGTATTGGGATACAAGTTTAGGGTTATAATTTTGTACTGAAATTGAAATTTTATTGAAATTAAATCGAAATCATGACTCAGACCAGAGCAGCAAAGCAAAAGGCTCAAGCTAATGGGAGTGCTGTGGCTCAGGGGAGAACTGACGGGGGCAGGTTGCTCTCTGAATCACAGCCTTTTAAAATGCACTGCTTGCATGATGTTTGTGGAACAATCGGGTATGGGACATGATATTGCCATAGGGGATGTATTTGTGTGTGCGCGATGCAAGAAGTGTAAAGAAATCAGGCGACAACTCAGCTTTGTTATGGGCCTATATGAGAGCTTGAAGGACGGGGTGGATGCCCTCGAAGGATCTAAATTGAGGTACCCATCAAGCTCTCAGCTGCCCACATCAATGCCAGAGCTTGAACTTGGTCATGACGCAACACAGTGGCAACCCCCAAGGCAGAATGCGCTGGTCCCACAGGAACTAATAGTTGTTGGTGACTCTATTGTCAGGGAAACGGGGAACATGCTTTGTAAAAAGGATAGGTGGAACAGGACCAGGGTATGTCTGCCAGGGGCAAAGGTTGATGACGTTGTAGAGCGGATATCATCTTTTAAGGGCACAAAAGGTGATATAGTTGTACATGTTGGCACTAATGATATTAAGAGTAGGAGACCGGCAGAATTACTTAACAAGTACAGGTAACTGTTGAAAAAAAGCAGTGAATTAGGGTTGAATTTGAAAGTGTCTGCAATTCTGCCCAAACACGATAGGAGGGAGTATATGATGAGAGCCTTGTCGATCAATTCAGCCCTGAAAAGATTGTGCAAGGCTCAAGGGTAGAATTTTTTTCAGCCTGGTCTGTACTAGTTAACAGGAGAGGCTGCTTCTACAGGGATGGGATACACTTAAATAGAAAGGGTGCAAGAATATTTGCTGATGCTATCGAGGCAGTGTTGTTAGGTGGGTCGGAAAACTGCTAGCTTGGGGGGGGATACAAGGACTAATAGATTAACAGTAGCAACTGGCAGAGGTGAATGTGATTCTTGCACTGCTTCTATTGGAATGAGCACCAGCCTGGAAAACAAGATGCAGGATATTTCAGAGATTGCTGGATATTTCAGAGAGATTTCAGAGTCATTGCAGTACAAGTAAACACATGGGTTGTGTTAGGGTAGCTAAGAATAGAAACAGGTGCATGTATACTTGCGTGTACACCAATGCTAGGAGTTTAGTAAATGAATTTGATGAATTTGAGGTATTGCTCAAAACATCAAAGGTGGATATTGTTGGGATATCAGAGACGTGGTGTCACACAGATATAAGGAATGCAGAAGTGGAATTTGGGGAGTACAATGTCTGGAGTTTGGTGTGACATAAGCATTGGGAGATCAAAATTGAGAGTAGGAGTGTGCTATAGGCCTAATGACTCTGATGAGTATAATAAGAAACTGTACAGGGAAATAGAGTGGGCCAGTAAATCAGAAAGTCTTATAATGGAAGATTTTAATTTCCCAGATATTGACTGGAATTTGGGGGCTGGTCACTCACACACTAGCAGGGCTTTTGTGGATTTATTGGATGATTGTTTTCTACATCAGAATGTTCGGGAGGCAACTAGAGGGAGTAATACTCTTGATTTGATTATCAGCAGTGATTCTTCATGCATTAAGAATCTGCAGATAAATGAACCACTAGGTGGCAGTGATCACAGTGTGCTGAAGTGGGATTTACTCAAAGAGGTAACTACCATCAGGGGTAAAGGGAAGGGTAATTGCTTTCATAAAGGCGACTACGATGGTCTGAGACAGTATTTAAATTCTATACAGTGGGACCAGCTGATGATGTTACCAACAGCAAATTCAAAATGGGAAGCATTCAAAGAACTTATCTTGGAAGCTACTAGGCTTTACGTACCAACTAAGAAATATTGTTCAAGGTTTAGGCCTAAATGGATGTCAGATGAACTAATGAGACATATGGCAGAGAAGAAAAATGCATGGGATACATATAAATTAACATGTGACACAGAAGCCTATGATAGATATAAGTTGATCTATAACCAAGTTACAAAGGAGGTTAGGCAGGCGAAGGCAGATTACAACAAATCTTTGGCAAACAATGCAAAGAACAACAGCAAAGAGTTGTTTACTTATGTAAACTCTAGGATGATGGGGATGAACCAGATTGGTCCACTCGATATCGATGGTTCAACTGTTGATGATCCAGCTCAGGTAGCTAACAAACTAAATGAATATTTTGCATCAACATTCACACATGAGGAGTTATTTAGCGAGGGGAATGCCAGCGGTATTCAACTCTGGCAGTAAGCTAGATAATCTTGTAATAACTGAGAGTAAAGTGGAGAAGAAATTGTTGAAGATAAACACAAGAAAGGCACCTGGGGTGGATGGGATCTATCCAGTTATATTAAAGGAGTCAACAAAGGAAGTAAGCAAACCCTTAGCCATAATTATGAGAGCTTACTTGGACTCAGGGGAGGTACCCATAGACTGGAGATGTGCAAATGTGACTCCAATTCACAAAGGAGGATCAAAGGCTGACACAAGTAATTATAGACCTGTGAGTTTAACTTCTGTTCCAGGAAAATTAATGGAGGCACTGGTTAAAGAAGCATTGCAGGATCATCTAGACAAGACTTCAGTTATAGCTCGGACACAGCATGGTTTTGTTAAGGGAAAGTCTTGCCTGACCAATTTGATTGGATACTATGATGCAGTCACAAAAGAACTGGATGCAGGGAATAACTTTGATATTATATATTTGGATCTTAGAAAGGCTTTTGATACTATTGCACATGTAAGACTGCTGCACAGCAGTCTTCCATGTGTAACAGTATGGAGCAGTGTGGCATTGGAGGAAAATTGCTGCTATGGATAAAGGGTGGTTGAGGGGAAGAAGGCAGAGAGTGGTAATCAACGGACACTGCTCATCGTGGACTAATGTTATTAGTGGAGTCCCTCAGAGTTCAGCGTTGGATCCATTACTGTTTTCTGTATTTATAAATGATATTGATGATGGTATATCAAGCTTAATGTCCAAGTTTGCAGACGATACAAAGGTTGGCAAGGTTGTTAAGAACACTACTGATGCTATGCTGCTGCAACAGGATCTGGAAAGGTTGAGCAAATGGGTTGAGAGGTGGCAAATGAAGTTTAACATTGACAAATGTAAAGTACTGCATATGGGAAACAGTAACCCCAGAGCAATGTATCAACTCTGTGGTACTACACTGACAGTGGCAGAGAATGAAAAGGACCTGGGGGTAATTGTGCAGGCAGATATGAAATTTTCTGAGCAGTGCAGACTGTCTGCAAAAGTAGCTCATGGTGTCTTATCAATAATATACAGGAATTTTTCTGGTAGGGATAAAGAGGTTATTATTCCCTTGTATAAGGCAATGGTTAGACCACACCTTGAGTACTGTATACAGGTCTGGAGGCCTCATTTCAAGAAGGATGTAGAGCTGCTGGAACGAGTACAGAGAAGGGCAACAAGATTAGTGAATGGAACAAAGGATTGCACTTACGAAGAAAGGCTTAAGTTTTGCAAATTACGGTGTCTGTAGACTAGGAACCGGCGAGGTGATCTGACAGAGGTGTATAAAGCCTTGAATGGTTTGAGCATGCTCAATGCTGATGGGATTCTGCCTCTTGTTCAGAATAATCACCTGAGAGGGCATAAATTCAGATTGAGGAAAGACAGAGGTAGGATAGATGTGCTGAAATTTGCCTTTAGCCAGTGGGTAGTTGGTTGGTGGAACAGACTTCCATCCCTTGTTGTGGAAGTTGATAGCCTAAATAAATTTAAGGCTCAACTGGACAGGCATTTCAAATGAACGGAGTGGTGAAGTGGAAGCTTTTTTTTTTTTTTTTTTTTTTGGCTGATGCTGCATAAGCTTGCTTTCTTGCATCACATGCCTGTACTAATGCTAATGCTACTTTGGAAATCAAATAATTATGTAAACACAGAAAACAGGGGCACAAAATTATGTGTGTGTTTGTTTTAGACCATTTCAAACCAAAGGGTGTTATGGCGCACATTTATTACCATATAATTAATCACAATTAGCATAGGCATAAGATGCAAGAAAGCAAGCTTATGCAGCATCAGCCAAGGAAAAAAAAAAAAAAAACATCCCATTTCATCCCTCCATTCTTCCCAAATGCCTGTCCAGTTCAGCCTTAAATTTCCTTAGGCTATCAACTTCCACAACAAAAGATGGAAGTCTGGCTAAAGGCAAATTTCTGCACATCTATTCTACAACTGTCTTTCCTCAATTTGAATCTATGTCCCCTCAGGTTCTTAATTTGAGCAAGAAGAAGAATCTCATCAGCATTCAGCTTGCTCAACCCATTCAGGCCTTATACACTTCAATCAGATCACCTTGCAGGTGCCTACTCTCCAGGCACTGCAATTTACAGAACTTAAGCCTTTCTTGGTAAGAGCACCCCTTTGTTCCCCTCACCAATCTTGTTGCCCTTCTTTGTACTCATTCTAGCAACTCTACATCTTTCCTAAAATGAAGCCTCCACGATTTATACACAGTACTCTAGGTGTGGCCTGACCACTGCCTTGTACAATGGGATAATCACCTCCCTGTACCTGCTAGCAAAATTCCTATATATCATTGACAAGAGTCTGTGACCTGCCCTGGTAGCCCATCTGCACTGCTCAGCAAACTTCATATTTGACTGCACAATTACCCCCAGGACTTTTTCACTTTCCACTTCAATGAACAACACTTGTATTTAATATTTCTATAATTATAATAATGGTTTATTTAATTAAATGATTTTTGACAAAATTAGGCAAGTAGTATGATAAGGAAATTTATTTAATATGCAATGCAGACAGGCTGCCAAGACAGCTTATGAAGGTTTTGTCTATGATATTCAGGAACTTTGCTAGCAGGGGCAATGAAGTCATTATCCAATCGTATAAGGCAATGGTTATCTTGAGTACTGCATACAGGTTTGGAGGCCTCATTTTAGGAAGGAAGTAAATCTACTGGAATGGGTGCAGGGAAGGGCAACCAGATTGGTGAAGGAAATGAAAAGGTGGTCATACCAAGACAGGTTTCGTTTCTGCAAACTACAGCATCTTGAGACTATGCACCTGAAAGGTGATCTGATCAATGGCATTCTTCTTCTTGCCAAGACTACACACATGAGGGAGCATAAATTCAAATTCAGGAAGGATGGTTGCAGGATAGATGTGAGGAGGTTTGCCCTCGGCAAGTGGGGGTGGTGGTTGACTGTTGGAATAACTGTTAATTATAGTTTTTGTTTTCATTATGCAGTTTTATAGTTTTCTTTCATTTGATTATTTTAATTGTTTGATCAGGCAGCAGTTAGTAGCTCTCCAATATTGCTTGCAGTCAGCAGCAATCTTCACAAGTGGTACTAAAAGTATTTAGTTTAGTCACTGCTGCGAGAGAGAGAGAGTAGCCAAATTTTAGTTCTACCTGTCATCACAGAACTGAAGGTAAGAACTCTTCTTATCGGTGCTCCAAAAGAAGAAAAGAGATGCCTCATCTTAAACGAAAAACACCTTTGGAATAAAAAAGTGGAAAAAGGCGACACAGAACAGGACTAAGTTCAGGAGCACAGGTTTTGATAACAAGTGGTTAAATACCATCAAGACCTGGAACTTTCTTAGCATCAAGATTCATCAAAATCTTTCTGACATGCTTTTGATGGAAGACCACAGGAGGCAATGAATGGAGCATACTGGGAATGGTGGGATGTGTTTAACCAAGGTCATTAATACACAAGTTAGAAGAAAATTAGGATGCTGTCAGGTTGGTCTTATCCTTGGCAGAAGTGGCAATAGAACCATCTGATTTTGACAGAAGTGGGAACAGAGATGAGCAAAAGTTGCGGCTAATAGCTTTGGCAAGAGACCAGAATACTAGCTACTATTTGGACAAGAATCAAGTTTTCTATACTTATCCTGTTTCAAATCTAGTTTGGACTGGTTAATAACTGCTTTACAACTGTTTCGAGCTTTGGTGTAGGCAGAAAATGAAAATGAAGATTTGGAAACAAGCCAATTATGATATGCAATATTCTTCTCTTGAACAGCCTTAGCACATTTATTGGAAAACCAAGGTTTAGATAAAGGATGAAATTTTAAGGTGGAGTGTGGAATGAAGGATTCCAACCCTACAAGAATAATTTTACTGATACGATGAGCAAAAGTTGACATCAGAAGTTCTGAAACAGTAATCTGACCAAGGGAAAGATGAAAAGAAATCTTGCAGATCATCCCATTTTGCATTCTTGTAGTGTCAAATAACACAAGGTTGGGAATGGCTACGAGAGAAAAGCTCTCTTGTAGCCAAAGAAACCATCACCAAGTTGTCATCTGAGTTGCCTAGAAGACCATTCACCTCAACAGTGTATTTAGAAGGGTTTTTTTGTGAAAAAAAGATCAAGCATGTTGGTTTTGTGGTTAGGATTGTCTGGTATTCTGGTAGGTAAATGAACAATCTATGTGAAGTCATTAGTAATCGCAAAAGTCTCAGCATTACAGCCAGTGTGGTCCGTGTGACCAGAAAACGGAAGCCAACCAGAGTTGTGAACATTAAAATCATCAAGGAAAATTACCTCATTGTTAGGAAAGTTAGACTTGATAAGTCAGGTTTCAAAGCAAGAAAGCCAAAGAGTTCCAAATGATTAGTGAAGTTGGGAGAATGATAAAGGCAGCAGATGGATTTGACAGACAGAGTGTGGTTGAGAGAGAGTTTAAGCCAGAGGAATGAAAAGAGGAGATTCCAAATTACCAAGTCTCTGATAGGGGATATCAGAATGGATATGTGTACAAGTACCTGATTTGAAACGAAAGGCATTGTACAGCAAATAATCTGGACAACTGAGATGAGCAGGGATCGAATCAACCAATAACAGAGATTCTTTCAGAAAAATAACATGGGGTTTGGCAGACTGTAAGTCGAAATGGACATCACTGAGATTGGATCTGAGACCACGTATATTTGTGAAATAAATGAAGTGTTTAATTATCACAATGTTCAAAGTCAGCAGTTCTAGTTATGGCAATTTGATGATGGAGCAGTTCTCGTACAGGGACATTACACAAAGCTATATACCATTAATGTTAATTTAAATATTCAAAAAAGTTCCTCCCATAGGAACTTTCATAAAAAATTCAAATGGGATTCAAATCTAATGGCCTTTTCTATATAGTGTGGCAAAATAACGTTCATAATCATTTTAGCAATCACAAGGAAAGATGGACAGATGGTTAGAGTAGAAACCCTGCAATTAAATCATTTACTTGACCTATTATCCACTTCCAACATCTCATATATGTATTTTCATATACATTAGGAACTTTTATACTATGTAGATATGAAAAAAAAAAGAAAAGCGCTTTTTATTTAAACTTATGTCATTTACAAGAACATTTTTGCAGGGCACCACTGCTAAACTATCAAAACAGATAGCTTGATAGCAGTGGTGTCCTATGAGTGCAGCCTTATTCATACTTTGCCCACTTATCTGATGACAGAATTTGGAAAGAACCTTGAAACATCTTCAGATAGCAATTTAATGTCGATATTGTGATTGTAAATAACATCAGTATAAATAAAAAAAAAACAATTTTTCAATCCATGTGGTATTGTCATCTGTCTTTGTATTGTGCCTTTTTATAGTTTTTTTATGTTTTAATACAATAAGTTCTTGCTGTTTGTCATGGTAACATTCCTAGAACTGCAACACACAATGGAATAATCACCCTCCATATGCACCGACTTGCTGCTATTATTATTATTATTATTATTATTATTATTATTATTTGGTTTTTAGGAGCATTAGTAACTAAGGCCATATTGCGCTGGGGATATGAGGTGGTCATTCCCTGACCTTTCTGCATCTTCCATATTTGGTGGTCACAGGCTCAAACCCCGGTCTAATCAAGAAGCGTGTGCTATGCACTGTTGCTCCTGCCCACCTGGCTACAGAGGTGCCGCACTGACTTGCATATGACAGGTATTGTATGAAAGAAATGTTCTAAAAGCAAAAAAAATTATATATATATATACATACTGTCTTTTTCTATTTTTTTCAAGTTCGTAAAACTATTAGTGCAATATGAGGGTGATATGAACGCTCCATCTATCCTTAATCCTATCGCTATTTTTGCCTTCTTTTGAACATCTTTTCTCCCCTTCCCCTCCCCTAGAATTTACAATTCCCTATACCATTTGCTTGTCTATACTTTTTCATGCACTTCACATACATTTGTATTATATTCCACATTACACTTTTGTAAATTTGTATATATTTGTATTTATTTTAATTTACATTTTTTACACTGCATAGGGACTACCTTGTCTATTAGTATTACAATAAAGGGCCACATATTTGCCTCCCTTTTTCTAATACTACAGACAAGTTTGGAAACACAGTGCCTGATACATGGTCAGGAGTAGTCTCCTGATGAATTTCCTGGAATATAGTGTTATTTATGTACTCGTATATTCCCTTTTTTTTTTTTTTTCCCTCAGTCCCAGTTCATTTTTACACAAGGTTTTTCAAATTCCTTCACCTGTTTAACCACTACTTCACTTCCACTTTCTACTATCCTTTAAACTTCATAACTTTTGTTATATTCCTTTTTCTGCTTATTTTGCTTCTTAACTGTTATATATTCCCGATGGGAGAAATCCCAGGTGCCGTCTGACACGAACATATATATATATATATATATATATATAATTATATATTGTGTTTTTAAAAATTAATATAAATGCCTAAATGATTATTTTCAATTTATCCCTTGCAACGTTAATGCTATTGCCGTGTGGCAATTAGACAGTAGTTAGTTGTATTGATTTGTTGATTAATTAATGTTATTTAAAGTTTGTTAAAATAATTATAATTTTAACTTTAATTTCATTAGGTATTAATCATATCTTTAATACCATTACCCCCAGGAATAGGTTAGACTACATTTTCTAACTGAATCTCCTGTTCCGTTTACACCTTAATACCTTTACAGAAATTAAACACCAGAAAATTGAAGTAGTTTATACAATCAAACTATAATATATAATTATACATATATTTGAATAACGTTTGAAATAGTTGGAAACTGAATCTTTCATAATAAAAAATAAAATAAAAAGGTAAAGCAAACATCAGAGGCAGCAAAAAGCATATTCCTCTACATGATGCTTGAAATATAAAATAAAAAATAATTTAGAATAAGAATTAAAAAAATAATAATAATAATGCCAGCAGCATTATGGCAAGACAAGAGCGAAAATAGTCAAATTAAACATAACAATCAAACCAACAGGGAGGGGTAACAAGAGTAAAAATATGCTGCAGAAACTCTAAGATAATTTAAAACATCTAAATGTAAAGATAATAAAATAATAATCCATTAAATTTCGAATACCAATTAAATAGAAATTTAACGGCGCCCCCCTCTGATGGGCACCAGGTCCAAATTTATGTGAAATATCACCAACAGAGATGTAAACCACTACAATAAAATAAACCAAAAATAGACTGACCATTATGCCCCATCTCAACAGTTAACAGTAATACACTATGGATGGAGTGCTCGTATCTGTTCTATTTTTAATTTTCACTGCATCAGGACCACCACTATTCAAGTCTTCTGCACTGGCAGTTCGATCTGGGGATCAGGTGGCGGACTGATCTTTCAATCGACTCGCCTTTGCGGCGATTTGTCTAGTGATCGAAATGCAGCAATTCCCTGACCATTATTGGCCTTGTGGTCCTCTTTTTTTTTTTTTTTTTTTTTATGAAAACCCCAAACATGAAAGGTATGAAAACCTACAGTACTTAGTACTGTGCATGAGTTGAAGGAGAAGTATGGGGGGAGGGAGATGCCGGAAACTTTGCTCTACAGACTAAACATGGGTTTGTTGAGATGGGGTGTAATGGTCCGTCTATTTTTGGTTTATTTTTGTTTTATTTTATTGTAGTGGTTTACACCTCTGTTGGTGATATTTCACATAAATTTGGACCTGGTGCCTGTCAGAGGGGACGCTGTTAAATTTCTATTTAATTGGTATTTGAAATTTAATGGATTATTATTTTATTATCTTTACATTTAAATGTTCTAAATTATCTTAGAGTTTCTGCTGCAATATTTTTACTCTTGTTAACCCTCTCTTCCCTCCCTATTGGTTTGATCATTATGTTTAATTTGACTATTTTCACTCTTGTCTTGCCATGCTGCTGGCATTATTATTATTATTTTTAAATTCTTATTCTAAATTATTTTTATTGTCTTATATATACTGTATATACATACATACATATATATATATATATATATATATATCTGATAATTAAAATAAATATGATATTTAAAATAAAAACATCAGCCAGTAGTACGGCAATAATACAGAGCGAAACGAAACGCAAAATAATATAAAATAAACAAACAGGGAAGGGAAAATAGAGATAATAGGACAAAAAGGTAGTTGATAATCCCCTGTATAATTTAGTCAATTAAGTCATTAAACCCAATTAATAAAAAATGTAAATTTAAAATAGTGCCAATTATAAATAATTTAGCGGTACCCCCCTCGAAGGTACCAGTTCCAAAAGACGTGAAATATCACCAAAAAGGGTTAAAGAAACTACCAAAAAACTAAAATATCAAAATGATAGACTGACCATCATGCCCCATATCGACAGAGGACCACGAGGCCAATAATGGTCATGGAATCACTGCATTTCAATCGTCATTGAAAACCCTTTTTGGTGATATTTCATGTCTTTTGGAACTGGTACCTTCGAGGGGGGTACCGCTAAATTATTTATAATTGGCACTATTTTAAATTTACATTTTTTATTAATTGGGTTTAATGACTTAATTGACTAAATTATACAGGGGATTATCAACTACCTTTTTGTCCTATTATCTCTATTTTCCCTTCCCTGTTTGTTTATTTTATATTATTTTGCGTTTCGTTTCGCTCTGTATTATTGCCGTACTACTGGCTGATGTTTTTATTTTAAATATCATATTTACTTTAATTATCAGATATAATTAGGCATCATGTGGAGGATGTGCATTTGCTGCCTCTAATGATAGCTACATAGCCATATTTATTTATTTTTATTACTTTTGCCTAATTTTTACCTCACATAATATATATATATATATATATATATATATAATTTTTTTTTTAAATTAAATAAAATGAAACATAAGCCAGTAGTATGGCAAAAACTGTAGAGCGAAATTAACATAAAAATAACCAAATAAACGAACAAACGGAAAAGAAGAATAAAAGTTAGACATAAATAATAGCTCAGAAACCCCTGTATAATTTCGAACTTTAAATCCAATTAACATGACGTATATAAATTCAGAATATGTTTTATTTTATTTAATTTAAAATATATTTCGGCTTCATATGGAGGAATTGCGAGTGGCTGCCTCTAATGAATGCTTAATTATCTATTTATTTAATTTATTATAATTTAACTTTTGTCAATATTTAATATAATTCAAAGGCAGTATGGGTTGATATGCTAATTTAGCAGCGCCTGTGCCGCCATCTATTTTCCTTTCTTCTATATAAGCTGATTCAGCTTACAGTATGTCAGTGGTGTGGCTCTGCTTTAGAGTGCTGTCTGTCCTATAATTTATTTTTCGCTGCATAAGGACCACCGCCGTGCAAATCCTCTGCATTGGAGGATCGATCGGAAGAGGAAGGGTGATTTGGTACTTCGATCCTTTCACCATTGCGACGATTGGTATAGCGATTGAAATGCAGCGATTCCATGATCATTATTGGCCTCGTGGTCCTCTGTAGATATGGGGCATGATGGTCAGTCTATTTTATTTTATTTTAATTTATTCTGATTTTGTCATTTTTAGTAGTTCCTTTAACCCCCTTTATTGGTGATATTTCACATCTTTTGAAACTGGTACCTTTCGGGGGGGGGTACCGCTAAATTAATATGTAATTGGCATTATTCTAAATTTATATACGTCATGTTAATTGGATTTAAAGTTCGAAATTATACAGGGGTTTCTGAGCTATTATTTATGTCTAACTTTTATTCTTCTTTTCAGTTTGTTCGTTTATTTGGTTATTTTTATGTTAATTTCGCTCTACAGTTTTTGGCATACTACTGGCTTATGTTTTATTTTATTTAATTTAAAATATATTTCGGCTTCATATGGAGGAATTGCGAGTCGCTGCCTCTAATGAATGCTCAATTATTTATTTACTTTATTATAATTTAACTTTTGTCAATATTTAATGGTAGTATATATATATATGTATATATATAAAAATGTATATATGAACTTAAGAATAAATTATAAGATTATTATAAGATAATTATAATAGTATAAATAAATAACTAACACTAAATTTCCATATATATACTGCATACCTAAATTTCATAAATCACCTATAGGTTTTAGATTTATTACCTTGTGTAGAGACAGCTACGCTAAGATACCACACCTAAACTAGTTTATCTGCTTAACATTATATTTGACAACATAGATAATTCAAAAATTATACTCAATAATAGCCCAATATTAAGTTATTTAAATACCAATATAAATAAAAATACCATAGAACATATTAATACGTATGACTTTAATAATCTGTTTACCAGTATCCCTCATAATAGTCTAAAAACTGTGTTTAGTGATTATTACTAAATAATCACTAAACAATACTACTGGGATGACCTAATTAACCTCTGCATTTTCAATAACTACATATTTAACGGAAGTAACATATACAAGCAATACATAGGCATTGCGATGGGAGCTTGTTGTTGTTTGGTTTTTAGGAGCATTAGCAACTAAGGTCATATTGCTCCCGGATATGCGGTGGTCATCCCCTGACCTTTCCGCATCCTCCGTATTTGGTGGTGACGGGCTCGAACCCCGGTCTAATCAAGAAGCGTGTGCTACGCACTACTGCTCCTTCACACCTGGCTACGGAAGCACCGGGAGGGGGGGGGAGCTTGTAGCTCCTGTCTCATCGCTAACCTATACCTTCACCATTTTGAAATTAACTTCAAAAATGACATAAAACTATACAGATATATAGATGATTTGATTGTTATTAACAATTTTAACTTCCTCACAGAAGTTATTAAACACTATAGAGTGTACTAATACTCTTAGTTCCAAAAAAGCTATCTATCTTGACTTAGACATATGCATAGATAACAATATATTACATACCAAACTATATGACAAACAAAACGATTTTCAATTTAATTCCATAGACCTAACTAATTGGAACTCTAATATCTCCAAATGGGTTCACAGAAATATTATAGTGGCTCAATGTATTAGAAGAATTAACATATGCAACAATGTAGATAATATTATAGACACACTCATCAAATTCAGATCTAAGTTAATAAAAAATGGATTCCCTTATTATTTTATTACACGAAACCTACATAAAGCTATACTGATAACTTTTAATAAAAGACATAAAAACCTTAACCCACATCTTATTATAGATAAAGTTTTGACTACACACACCACATAGACCATGCATCTTATATAATTTTAATTAGTTATCTATATTACTGACAATTTTTAACTTTTGCAGGGTATGTATGTACATAGTAGGCACTGCCCATGGAGTAGGTTATATATAGCTTACACTCATTGAAAATGGGTAGGAAATAATTCTGTTATACTCTATTTTGTCTCCGAGAACCATCTAATTGTTTTCATTACCAAATTCTAGTTCCTTATTCCTATACAAAAATTACAGAGGGCGCTTCGGCTATTTGATTTAATTATGACAATTTTAGTTACTTTACTTGCTTTAACTCCAGATCCAAGAGGGCACTCTTGTAATCTAGCGTCTGATATACAGCTACACATGCTTTACTCCTTGTTCTTTTCTAACTTTGTTTTTACTGGTGGTAAGCATGCTTATTTCTTAATCTATATCTACTAGGAGATATTTATTGATACATCTAACATAACGGTCTATCTAATCTATATTTATCTGCCACTTACTAGCCTTTCCTGTTATTATTATTATATATTATGCTATATAATTTTGGCTATATCTTCAGCTTCCTAGACGGTGATACTTAAACCAGGATTCCTTACTATAAGGAATGGGAAGTTACACTCCCGGTTTTATCCTACGTACCATCATGGCTAATCTTTTTCTATACTTTCTGTTTGCTGTATAAACCTACTTTTCATACCTCATGAACTATTAGAGCAATTCGAGGGGGACTGAGGTACTATTGCTATACTTTACCCTAATTCAGTTTTCCTTCAGTTAGCTTATGCTACTACTGATACCAATATAGCTCATTATACCATATATATGAACAGCAGTGGATAGATCTTTCTATATTGTCTTTTGCTTTTGTAATTCTAGGTCTCTTTCTATAAATTCATGATTTAGATATCTGTCGGGCTAATAGTCATCCAGCCAGTTAACAACTAAATTGTGATATACCATGGTGCTATTTTGTAGCATAACCATTACCTTACATCTTATTATTAATTATTATTTTTTCGCTTAACATATATTATTTTGCTTTCACCTGGACTTCGTTAAGCTAGTGGATGATAACAGAAACAGATAGCTACGTTAATTACGGTTGATACATCGAGAGGGTTATCCCTAGAAAAAGTCCCTTTCAATGTATCTTTTTACACATAATTAACATCTTTTAATCTTTTAATTTAATTTTAATTGTAATTTACTTTGCTTTGTAGTCCATATATGTTTTCAGGAATGACCACTGGTGCCAGCATAGGCTATTATATGTTACTTGGGTTGTTACGTCGTTCGTCGTCGGCACGTTAACCTGCATTATTTGTAACCGTACTTCAATATAGATTCAGTATCTTACATATTAGCCTCCTCTAAATAGATAAATTACTTAGACTATATTAAATATATACACCAATGAGCTAAAACATTATGCCCACTTACATAATATGATGTTGGTCCTCCACATGCAGCCAAAACAGCTTGTACCTGGCGAGGCATGGACGCTACAAGATTTCTAAATGTGTCTTGTGGTATCTGGTACCAACACGTAACCAGCAGATCCTTTAACTCCTATAAGGTCCGTGGTTGAGATGTTGCGGATTGGAGTTGCTGTTCCAACACAAACTACAGATGCTCAATGGGATTGATGTCTGGGGAATTTGGAGACCAGGACAATACCTGGAAGTCTTCCTCATGTTCCACGAACCAGTCTAGAACAATCCGGGCATTGTGACATGGTGCATTATCCTGCTGAAAGGTGGCAACACCAGAGGGGAAGACCGTTGCCACAAAAGGGTGTACCTGGTCAGCAACGATGTTTAGGCAGGTGGTAGAACTCAGAGTGCCTGGCACATGGATTACTGGACCCAGGGTATCCCAGCAGAACATCGCTCAAAGCATGACACCGAGGCCGCAGCTTGTGTCTGTCCCAAGGTGCATCCAGGTGCCATCACTTCCCCAGGTAAATGACGCACACATACCTGGCCGTCCACATGGTGCAACAGGTTGTTGTTGTTGTTATTTGGGCTTTAGCAGCACTAGCAACTAAGGCCATATTGCTCCAGGGATATGCGGCCGTCATTCCCTGACCTTTCCGCATCCTCCGTATTTGGTGGTCACAGGGTCGAACCCCGGTCTAATCAAGAAGCGTGTGCTACGCACTGCTGCTCCTGCCCACCTGGCTACGGAGGCGCCAGTGTAACAGGAAACGTGATTTACTGGACCAGACAACCTTCTTCCAATCACTGAAGGTCCAGTTTCGATGCTTGCCTGCCCACTGTAGACGCTGTCGCTGGTGAACCGTGGTTAGCATGGGCACTCGGAGTGGCCTGCGGCTACACAGCCCCATTTTCAGCAGGGTTCGATGTAATGTGTGTTGTGACACATTGCTCCCATCACCAGCATTCCAATTACTGGGCAATAATGCCCACCCGGATGTTTTGGGTGAGCAAAGGTTCTCCCGAAACATCCGGGAAAGCCTTTACTCGCCTCGAACATCGATGAGCCGTGGTCGTCCAACACCTCGCCGACGGTTTGTGAGTGTTCCCTCCTCGGACCACTTTTGGTACTAACATGGCTGACCGTGACATCCCACCAGCCATGCCGTTTTGGATGTGCCCTGACCCAGTCGTCTGGCCATTACAATTTGGCCTTTGTCAAACTTGCTTAAGTCTGCTGCCTCTCTCATCTGAAGAACAAGAGTAACACTGATTAACGAAGTTCAGCATCAAGTGTTTTTTACACTGTGTCCCGACCCGTGCCGTAGTTCACCTGCAGTTGCTTTGATTTGCATAATGACTCGCTAGTCATGTTTTGGCTCATCGGTGTATATATATATATATATATATATATATATATATATATATATATATAGGGTCACTACAAACCTGATACTCCCAAATAGTACAATTTAAAAACAAAAATGTATAAATAAGTTAAGTACATATACAACCCATGCACATGTAATGTCTAAATTGTCACAGACAATAGCATTAACACTGGAGCCAATATTTACAATACTTACGCCATTTAATATTTAAATCTAAATGTTTTTTGTCACGATACCAATATTATTGACACTGACTGTACCCTGGATTGCTCACCAGCTACAGGGACAACAGTATAAAATAGTAATTATAAATTAGTAAATAAAAAATAAATAATACATCATACTACGGAAGTATTAAGCAACAGTATGGACCATAGCCAATATTGAGTATAAATAAGTTAGCACCATGAATACTACAATGAAACAGAGAAAAATGCTGTACAGGTACCACAGCATAAATTGCACCCCGGGCTTAGACATGACCTCGCAGCACCCGAATCTTCCTGAAAACGGCCACATAGCATACAATGCTGCCACACCTCATGTGAATACACTGAAACACCAACGAAACATAACACACAAGTGCATCCCATACGATGAAGACTATATAGATAGTCTACACCAGCAAAATCTACTAAAATTTAATAAATGTAACAGTAAATTATGTAAAATGTGCCCATACATGCATAGCCAGCACAGCCATAACACAGAAAATTCACCAATTTTTTGCCACACAAAGGGAGTAATATACTTGATAACATGTAAAGAATGTGGCATCAAGTATATAGGACAAACCAGCACTGAACTACATATAAGACTAAATCTGCACCGATCTCAAATAAAGAAATATGGGGAAAATTCACCCAAAGACAGAAATGATACAGTCAAATACACCAATGAAATAGAGCTAAGACACTTCCAAAAACACAACTTTACTAATATCACCATAGCCATACTAGCCATCATGGAAAACACCAAAAAAACGGGAACTACTAGAAGATCTTTTCATTCTTCAATACAAATCCCTCTACCCTTATGGGTTAAATTCCTACCATTGAACCTTATAGGTTCAATGGTAGGAATTTCACCTACTCCAGTTATAAACAATGCACATATGCAATTTTTCAATTAACAAAAAACATACAAAGTAATGGATTTAGAAAATATAAAATTAAGCAAGATTATAGTAGCTATAATAAGACAAGACATTAACAATTTTGAAAAACTCCTCACGGAATGGGATACAGATCCCATTAACATAAAAACAATACATAACACCATGTTTGCACTAAAACATAGTAAGCTAAAAGCCGTAAACAAGATATACCATAAGATTTCTATCAAAAATATACATCTTAAACACACATTAGAAGATATTAATTTTAGAATAGGATTAGTATACCCTGAAAATACAAACAAAGAGTACTGCATAATAAAATTTCTGAATTGGGTCTATGACTACGTTAATCTCAGAAATATCATGCAGAAAACTAAAACCTATTTTCCAATAAATAATATCAATATTGAAATCAGACATAGATATGACAAACCTATAGGAATGACTATCTATAACTACAAAAAAACAATAGCCAACATGGGCATAACAGATCAGCCCTGTTTTTGTCATGAAGAAAAATACAAAAATTATATAGATCCACATCACAGCCACATACTAACTGGCGACCTTAAAATTATAGAAGACAATACCCTACAAGAAGTAATGAGTAAAGGAACAAAATTCAGACCCAACTCCAAAATTTACTTAAAAAATATACACAAGTCCATTAATATGGACTTGTGTATATTTGCAATTCTATTGCAATTCGCATACAAAACAGCATACAAATACAACACCCCAGTGGAAGCATTTCAAATATGGATTAATATTACCATTAAACTTATCTTAACTAGATTCAGAGACATCATGACACACCAATATGACCACAAGATATACAATTTAAAAAGTATTAAGCAAAAAATCAAAAACCTACAAAACAAGTTCATTATCACCAATATAGATAAAGCTAATAATAACTTCAGCATCATTTGTAAGAGATTCTATATAGACACCCTAAAACAGGAATTGGACCACAGTGACATATATAAGTTCATCAACCCCACCCCAAACATAATAAAAAACTAATAGCAATACACAAGAAAATTAAATTAAAAATGGACAACACCCTATATCCATACATTTACTGGATTCCCAAATTCCACAAAGACCCTACAGGGAAAAAGGTTCATCACCACATGCAGAAACAGCTACAACAATACCACTACCAAAATAATGGAATCCAAATTAAATATTATAACTAGCAATATCATATACGCAAAATTTATCTCCAATAACAGACAGTGCATTGAATATATTAGAAATAACCACATCAACAATGTATACACATGACTTCAAAAACTTGTTCACTAGTATATCGGCGTCTCCGTAGCCAGGTGGGAAGGAGCAGCAGTGCGTAGCACACGCTTCTTGATTAGACCGGGGTTCGAGCCCGTCACCACCAAATACAGAGGATGCGGAAAGGTCAAGGGAATAACCACCGCATATTCCCAGAGCAATATGGCCTTAGTTGCTAATGCTCCTAAAAAAAACCAAACAAACAACAAACTAGTATATCACACGGCAATTTGATAAAAGTACTATCTGAATATTACATAGAATATCAAGATAAACTAGGATGTAAAAAACAGTACTGGAAAGACCTTAATGTAAAAAACAATTACATACAGATGGGCAATAGCATCTATGTGCAAATAAGAGGCGTGGCTATGGGTTCAAGTAGTTCATGCTCCATAGCTAACCTCTATTTGCACTTTTATGAAAATAAATATAAAGAAGACATCACATACTACAGGTACATAGATGATGTACACTAGTCATCAACCATACAGATTTCGACAATATAGCTAAAAAAATCTATCCCGAAGATTTTACTATAGGAATAACCAACACAGAAAGCAACCTACAAGCCCCCTACCTAGAGAGTCAAATCACAATAACAAACGATTTTGTATACACCAAACACTACGATAAAAGAGACCTGTGATGTACACTAGTCATCAACCATACAGATTTCAACAATATAGCTAAAAAAATCTATCCCGAAGATTTTACTATAGAAATAACCAACACAGAAAGCAACCTACAAGCCACCTACCTAGAGAGTCAAATCACAATAACAAATGATTTTGTATACACCAAACACTACGATAAAAGAGACCTGTTCGGCTTTCCATCAATTAAACTAATTAACTGGAAAACTAAATTAGCCAAAAATATACATGGAAACGTTATCAGAAACCAAACAAACAGAATTATACACATATGCAATAGTCCAGAAAGCATTATAACAGCTTTAATAAAACTGAAAAATACCCTTATCAAAAACAAAATACCTGACAATTACATCAGACACCATATAAATGCAGCCACACAAGCTAAACTCATACAGCAACCAACTCACATTAGTCCTGATAGTATCATAGAAAACATTTTTTTTCCATGGAACATAAATAACTCTAATTAAAGGTATAATTTGGCCCTCTTTTGAACCCCAGGTTAATTGCACAGAGGTGTGGCTCAACACCTATCTGCATGGTACCTGGATGTCCAAATTCATAATTCCCCACAAGCAGAGTTATTAACACCAGGAATGTAAATACACAGGTCTACATCACCATACAGGTATAATGCACTTCCACTAAATCGAGATTTATTTACAAGTACAGAAACAAAGAGTTAATATTCACAATGAAAGAGGCTGTATATATTTGTAAATAGTTATCCCCAAGGGCACATCAGGGCTGTCATGCCTTAGAAAAGCATTGCCAGTCCACACCCTACGGATAACACATTTAATTTTAATAACTATCACCCAATCTTTTCCCATTTTATTTTAATAAAATGCTAAAATTTAATAAAATAAATGGTAATAATTGACATATACATGTCAATTATTACCATTTATTTCTATCATTTTTAGCATGGTTAGATATCATATTGTATCTGCTTCCCACAATAATACAACAAACTCTAAATTACAATCGACGCTCAAGAATGCAAAGAATGTGACGTTGCCTACAGCAAGGTTAACTATCACGCCATGGTCAAAACCTGATACGACTGCGCAATAAACTGTACCATACACACATAAAATCTAAACTTTTGCGGGAAATTGAATATTTTCAGACTGACCACCACAGGACACGGAGGTGATATACTATGATATTTCAATCTGTTACATACCCATAGGGCTTTGAATCTTCTATCACAGTTTGCTGTAATATATGTAAACCACCCTGTTTATTTAAAATCAAGTACTTATATAAAAATAAGTACATTTATTGAATATTACTGTTATAATTCCAAATTATCCACCAAGTAATTAACCCAGCAAAACTGGTATAGGGATTACAGAAACGGATATATATAATACATTCCTCTAGTATGGCTATATATGTCTGCTCAAAGCCCCTGAGGAGTAGCAGAGATATGGCTATGAGGAAGAATGTTAATTTTCATTAATTTTCACTAACTTTTGCCAATTTCTCCAGCTTTCTTTAAAATTTCATTAATTTTGTAGTTTTTATATGTATCTTATATTTTATATGTAAGGTTATCCATACCAGGGCTAAGTTTAAATATAACTAGTGGGTTGGTTGGGGTCACTACAAACCTGATACTCCCAAATAGTACAACAATTTAAAAACAAAAATGTATAAATTAAGTACATAATAAGTTAAGTACATATACAACCCATGGATGTGTAATGTCTAATTGTCCACAGACAATAGCATTAACACTGGAGCCAATATTTACAATACCATTTAATATTTAAACCTAAATGTCTTTTGACACAATACCTATATATATGTACATACACATGTATATACATGTATATTATTTAATTTCACATTTAATAAACTATAAAAATATTACTAAGGAGAAAAACAACTGGTGGCTTGACCTTCTCTTCACTCTATGTACATCTTCCCTCTCTCCCACATAATTTATAATCTCAATTTGACAACTGCTTTTCCTCTTCATATAATGCAAGCTATAAATAAAAAAAAATGCCACCAGTTCACAGTAATTCTACAAGGACTCAGATACTGCATCCTCATTTTTCGAGAAATAACTAATTTTTGGTTGATTAATTTTGCTTTTTTTTTTTTTTTTTTTTTTTTTGTAAAGTTCCTTGTAACAGGAAATTGCATTTTTAACAATGTATGAGAAGGGATATACTTCCAAAAGATTCCTGTTTCATCTATATTAAAGACTAACTGGGATAAATACCCCCTTCTATCATGAAAAAGTTACAAGATAATCCTCTTTTATATTAATTTCATTAATACCAATAAGAAGGATATTAAAACATTTGAAGATATTTTCAAATAACTAAATGCACAAGCCATAATATGGTAAGAGTAAGAGTTTAATATCTATATAATATCAGTGTAGATACACCATAGATAACTCTTACGAAACTACGATAGTAGTTAGTGTGGAGGCATCATTTGCTCTGCATCTCATATTGTGCTCTTCCTTCACAACGAGTTGCATTGGTATTGCACTACCTCAAATAAGTGACTATTGTTACTTATTCTCAGTGAGTACCACCACCCAGACAGCACCATTTCAAAGCTATTGGCCTATCTTCTGTGGGTGGGCAGGTACCCTGGTATTGGCAACATGACAGCCCAGTTGTGAAGATAATCACACAATACGAGATATGCCAAAAGGTTTATATGATAATATTTAAAAATAACTAAATGCACAAGGCATAATACGTTAAGAGTAAGAGTTTAGTTATTTAGAAAAAATTAGTCAAAAAACACTTGTTATGATAAACCGAAGGTGACAAATGAAGAGCAAGATAAACACTGATAAGGAGAAAATTGAGTATACTGAGTTATGCAAAGCCATTAGAAAGAGACTCAGAGAGGACATAAGAATAGGAGTAGGAGACCGGCAGAATTACTTAACAAGTACAGGTCACTGTTGAACAAAAGCCGAGAATTAGGGTTGAATTTGAAAGTGTCTGCAATTCTGCCCAGACACGATAGGAGGGAGTATATGATGAGAGCCTTGTCGATCAATTCGGCACTGGAAAGATTGTGCAAGGCTCAAGGGGTAGAATTTTTTTCAGCCTGGACTGTACTTGTTAACGGGAGAGATTGCTTCTACAGGGATGGGATACACTTAAATAGAAAGGGTGCAAGAATATCTGCTGATGCTATCGAGGCAGTGTTAGGTGGGTCGGAAAACTGATAGCTTGGGGGGGGAGACAAAGACCAATAGATTGACAGTAGCCACTGGCAGAGGTGAAAGAGATTCTTGCACTGCTTCTATTAGAATGAGCAGAAGCCTGAAAAACAAGATGCATGATATTTCAGAGACTGCTGGGAGCCATTACGGTACAAGTAAACACATGGGTTGTGTTAGGGTAGCTAAGAATAGAAACAGGTGCAGGTATACTTGCGTGTACACCAATGCTAGGAGTTTAGTAAATAAATTTGATGAATTTGAGGTATTGCTCAAAACATCAAAGGCAGATATTGTTGGGATATCAGAGACGTGGTGTCACACAGATATAAGGGATGCAGAACTGGAATTTGGGGAGTACAACGTCTACAGAAAGGATGGACAGGATAGGACAGGATAGCCCCTCCCCCTTCCTATAGGATAGGAAGGGGGTGCTATTAGTTAAGAAACACATAAAAACCAAGGAAGTGAAGCCAGTCGACATCGCTGGACAGTGCAGTGTTGAGTCAGTTTGGTGTGACATAAGCATTGGGAGATCAAAATTGAGAGTAGGAGTGTGCTATAGGCCTAATGACTCTGATGAGTATAATAAGAAACTGTACAGGGAAATAGAGTGGGCCAGTAAATCAGAAAGTCTTATAATGGAAGATTTTAATTTCCCAGATATTGACTGGAATTTGGGGGCTGGTCACTCACACACTAGCAGGGCTTTTGTGGATTTATTGGATGATTGTTTTCTACATCAGAATGTTCGGGAGGCAACTAGAGGGAGTAATACTCTTGATTTGATTATCAGCAGTGATTCTTCATGCATTAAGAATCTGCAGATAAATGAACCACTAGGTGGCAGTGACCACAGTGTGCTGAAGTGGGATTTACTCAAAGAGGTAACTACCATTAGTGGTAAAGGGAAGGGTTATTGCTTCCGTAAAGGCGACTACGATGGACTGAGACAGTATTTAAATTCTATACAGTGGGACCAACTAATGATGTTACCAACAGCAAATTCAAAATGGGAAGCATTCAAAGAATTAATCTTGGAAGCTACTAGGCTTTACATACCAACTAAGAAATATTGTTCAAGGTTTAGGCCAAAATGGATGTCAGATGAACTAATGAGGCATATGGCAGAGAAGAAAAATGCATGGCATACTTACAAATTAACACATGACACAGAAGAATATGATAGATACAAGTTGATATGCAACCAAGTTACAAAGGAGGTTAGGCAGGCGAAGGCAGATTACGAGAAATCCTTGGCAAGGGATGCAAAGAAAAACAGCAAAGAGTTCTTTACTTATGTAAACTCTAGAAGGAAGGGGATGAATCAGATTGGTCCACTTGATATTGATGGGTCAACTGTTGATGACCCTGCTCAGGTAGCTAACAAACTAAATGAATATTTTGCATCGACATTCACACATGAGGAGTTATTCAGCGAGGGGAATGCCAGAGGTGTATTCAACTCTAGCAGTAATGTACAGAATCTTGAAATAACTGGGAGTAAAGTGGAGGAGAAACTGTTGAAGATAAACACAAGAAAGGCACCCGGGGTGGATGGGATCTATCCAGTTATATTAAAGGAGGCAGCAAAGGAAGTAAGCAAACCCTTAGCCATAATTATGAGAGCTTCCTTGGAAGGGGAGGTACCCATAGACTGGAAATGTGCAAATGTGACCCCAATTCACAAAGGAGGATCAAAGGTTGACACAAGTAATTATAGACCTATGAGCTTAACTTCTGTTCCAGGAAAATTAATGGAGGCACTGGTTAAAGAAGCACTGCAGGATCATTTAGACAAGACTTCAGTTATAGCTCGGATGCAGCATGGTTTTGTTAAGGGGAAGTCTTGCCTGACCAATTTGATTGGATATTATGATGCAGTCACAAAAGAACTGGATGCAGGGAATAGCTTTGATATTATATACTTGGATCTTAGAAAGGCTTTTGATACTGTTGCACATGGAAGACTGCTACACAAATTGGAGCAGTGTGACATTGGAGGCAAATTGCTGCTATGGATAAAGGGGTGGTTGAGGGGGAGAAGACAGAGAGTGGTAATCAATGGACACTGCTCATCGTGGACTAATGTTATTAGTGGAGTCCCTCAGGGCTCAGTGTTGGGTCCATTATTGTTTTCTGTATTTATAAATGATATTGATGATGGTATATCAAGCTTAATATCCAAGTTTGCAGATGATACAAAGGTTGGCAGGGTTGTCAAGGACACTACTGACACTATGCTGCATTAACAGGATCTGGAAAGGTTGAGCAGATGGGCTGAGAGGTGGCAAATGAAGTTTAACATTGACAAATGTAAAGTACTACACATGGGAAACAGCAACCCCAGAGCAACATATCAACTCTGTGGTACTACACTGACAGTGATAGAGAATGAAAGGGACTTGGGGGTGGTTGTGCAGGCAGATATGAAGTTCTCTGAGCAGTGCAGACGGGCTGCAAGAGTAGCTCATGGAGTATTGTCAATGATATACAGGAATTTTTCCAGCAGGGATAAGGAGGTGATTATTCCCTTGTATAAGGCAATGGTCAGGCCACACCTAGAGTACTGTATACAGGTCTGGAGGCCTCATTTCAAGAAGGACGTAGAGCTGCTGGAACGAGTACAGAGAAGGGCAACAAGATTAGTGAATGGAACAAAGGGGTGCTCTTACGAAGAAAGGCTTAAGTTTTGCAAATTACAGTGTCTGGAGACTAGGCACCAGCGAGGTGATCTGATAGAGGTGTATAAAGCCTTGAATGGTTTGAGCATGCTCAATGCTGATGGGATTCTTCCTCTAGCTCAGAATAATTACCTGAGAGGGCATAAATTCAAATTGAGGAAAGACAGATGTAGGATAGACGTGCGGAAATTTGCCTTTAGCTAGCGGGTGGTTGGTTGGTGGAACAGACTTCCATCCCTTGTAGTGGAGGTTGATAGCCTAAATAAGTTTAAGGCTCAGCTGGACAGGTATTTTGAACGAACAGAGGGGTGAAGTGGAAGTGGTTTTTTTTTTTTTTTTTTTTTTTTGGCTGATGCTGCATAAGCTTGCTTTCTTGCATCAAATGCCTCTACTAATGCTAATGCTAATATTTAACACAAGAAAAGTAGAACAAGCATTAAGGGAAAACAAAGGACTTAAATCAGCAGCCGTGAGCAGTAATACAGAAAGACAAATGATGCTGAAACTGAAGAATAGCGATGTGTACTTATAAATAGCAGAGAAGGTATAAATCAAATAGCAGAAGACTACTATAGAGAATTATACAAGGAGCGAGGGAATGATGCCAGCAGAGGGAAAGATGGATTGCAAATTAGCAACACCTCCGACATACCCAATATTTGTCCTGATGAGGTAGAACATGCATTGAAGAAAATGAAGAACCAGAAAGCCCCGGGGGGAAGATGAAGTTACTGTAGAGTTGTTAAAATTGGGAGGAAGAGACATAACACAAAAACTGGCAAGGCTCTTCACAAAGTGCAGTAGAAAAGGTGTGAAACCTAAGCAGTGGAATAATGCAATCATAGTTTTGCTGCATAAGAAAGGAGATATATCAGAAATTGGAAATTATATTGTTAGCTTGTTATCCCACATCTACAAGTTGTTCACAAGGGTCATTACTAACAGATTAGAAAGAATACTTGATGAGAATCAACCAAAAGAGCAAGCTGACTTTAGGACAGGATTCTCAACTATGGATCACCTTCACGTAATATCACAGCTAATGGAGAAAGCAAATGAATATAAAACACCATTATGCCTGGCATTTGTGGATTATGAAAAGACATTTGACTCCATACAGCATAAGGCAATGTTTCAGGCACTGGAAAGACAAGGCATAGATACCCCATATATTATAATTTTGAAGAAAATATATGAGAACGCTACCTCCTTTATTAGACTAGACAAAGACAGTAGGAAATTTAAAATCGAGAAAGGAGTTCGACAAGGAGACACAATATCTCCGAAGCTGTTTACTGCTGCCCTTGAGGAAGCTTTCATTAGATTAGACTGGTCGCAGAAAGGAGTCAACAGGAATGGAGAGTACCTAAACCATTTACGATTTGCAGATGACATTGTGGTCATAAGTCACGATCCCAAAGAATTAGAGGAAAATCTTAATCAGTTATGCACAGTTAGTAAGGATTTTGGACTAAAGATGAATATGGCTAAAACAAAAGTAATGATGAACAAGTATGCCACAGAAAGGGACATAATGATTGAAGGAGCAGTAATTGAAAAGGTGGAGTCATATACTTATCTGGGACAAGTTATCAGCTGTACTAATGATAAATGGCAGGAAGTCAAGAGAAGGATAAATTTTGGATGGATAGCATTCAGGAAATATAGTCACATACTGATGAGCAATATCTCAGTTTGTCTGAAACGTAAAATAATGAACCAATGTATACTCCCCACCATGACTTATAGAAGTGAAACTTGGGCACTCACCAAAAAAATGGAAGAGAAGCTGAGAACTACACAGCAAAGAATGGAACGAATTATATCGGGAATCAGACTGTTAGATAAGAAGATAAACACATGGATTAGACAGCAAACTCAAGTAAAGGACATTCTTATCAAAAGTAAAGAACTAAAATGGTCTTGGGCAGGACATACAGCTCAAAGACCATGATGACAGATAGAATAAGAAAATAACAGAATGGTACCCAAGAGGAGCTAGAAGAAAACCTGGAAGACAATGGCGGAGATGGATAGATGAAATTCATGAGTTTGTGGGTAGTAAATGGGGGCCATTGCACAAAACAGAAGGAACTGGAAAGTTGCTTGAGAGGCCTTCATCCTGCAGTGGATTGAAAATGGCTGATGATGATGATTATATTGTACACCTATGCTTTTTTTTTTTTTTTTCCAACAGAGTTACTATCTTATTATTTTTTTTTTTTGAAAATAAAATAGGTAAAAAAGCAGCATTTTTTTTATTAAATTAAAATCTAAAAAAAAAATGCATAATTGAAGATTACAGAACATGTCCTATCTTTTCATATTTTCTTAATGGACTGCATGTATTACAATTCATTATGAAATGGTGAAATACTAGTATACTCAGATCAATTCGAAAATCTATAAACTTTTTTTAGAAATTAAAAAGAAATCACACTACACCTAATAGGTGTAGTGTAAGTATTTTTGTAATAATACCCTAATTATTACAAATATTAACCCTGTAGCATCATTGCAGGATTAAAAACAAAATAAAAAATTTCTTAAAATTATAAATTCATAAAAAAAAACTTCTTTATGTCGTTTATTTTCAGCAATAATATCTCCTATATCTATTTATGTATCATTTGATACAATTTCATTAACTTCTGAATCTGAAGGATAAAACTGGCTTTTGTAAGCTCAAACTGGAACAATGGCTAACAGGCACAACCTGTTACTCTGGAACACAACCTGTTACTCTGGAACAGAAGCTAAGCTTCTGTTCCAGAGTAACAGGTTGTGCCTGTTTTTTTATTTTCTCTGGAACAGAAGCTTAGCTTCTGTTCCAGAGAAAATAATGGAGTCACTGGTTAAAGAAGTGATGCAGGACCATCTAGGCAAGAGCACAGTTATGCTTCAGTCACATGACCAATTTGAATGGATAATATAATGCAGTGACTGGATGCAAAAACCAATTCCAAAATCATATACTTCGATTTCAGGAAAGCTTTTGATACAGTTGCGCATAAAAGACTGCTGTACAAATTGGATCAGTATGGCATTAAGGGCAAGTTACTACTATAGATGAAGGGATGGTTGAGTGGGAGAAGATAGTGTTTATCAATGAACTAATGTTATTAGCACCTAACCCTGTTAATGTTATTAACAGGGTTTGGTCCTGGGCCCATTGTTGTTTTCTGTATTTATTAATGATACTGATGAAGGTATATTAGGTTTAATGTCTAAGTTTGCAGTTGATACAAAGTTGGCAGGGTAGTTAACGACAGTAATGAAAGTATGCTGAGACAACAAGATCTAGAAAAATTGGACAGATGGGCTAAGAAATGGCATTTGAAGTTTAACATTGACAAATACAAGGTACTGCATATGAGTAGCAGTATTCCCACAGTAACATATCAACTGTGTGGTACTACACTCAGGGTAGTAGAAAATGAAAAGGACCTGGGAGATAATTGTGCAGTCAGATATGAAATTCTTTAAGCAGTGCAAGACAGGCTGCCAGGACGACTTGGGGTTTTTTTCAATGGTATACAAGAATTTTGAGAGCAGGGATGAGGTTTGTTTGTTTGTTTGTTATTTGGTTTTTAGGTGTATTAGCAACTAAGGCCACATTGCTCCGGGGGATATGCGGTGGTCATTCCCTGACCTTTCCGCATCCTCTGCATTTGGTGATCACTGGCTCGAACCCCGGTTTAATCAAGAAGCATGTGCTACACACTGCTGCTCCTGCCCAGCTGGCTAAGGAGGTGCCAGGGATGAGGTGGTGATTATCCTATTGTATTAGACAATGAAAAAGCCACATCTTTAGTATTGCATACAGGTTTGGAAGCCTCATTTTAGGAAGGATGTAGGTTTGTTTGTTGTTGTTTGTTATTTGGTTTTTAGGAGCATTAGCAACTAAGGCCATATTGCTCCGGGGATATGCAGTGGTCATTCCCTGACCTTTCCGCATCCTCCATATTTGGTGGTCATGGGCTCAAACCCCGGTCTAATCAAGAAGCGTGTGCTACGCACTGCTGCTCCTGACCACCTGGCTACAGAGGCACCAGAAGGATGTAGGACTACTGGAACAGGTACAGAGAAGAGCAATGAGGCTGGTGAGAGGAACAAATGGGTGATCTCTTCCTAAGAGAGGCTTCAGTTCTGCAAAATACAGCATCTGGAGACTAAGCAACTGCAAGGTGATGTGATTTAGATATTTAAGGCTTTGAATGGTTTGAGCAAACTCAATGCTGTTGGGATTCTTCCTCTTTCTCAGAATATGTGCACGAGGGAAAATAAATTCAAATCGAGGAAGGATGGTTGCAGAATAAATATACAGAAATTTACTCTCAGCCTAGGGGTCATTGATTGCTGAAACAAACTTCTATCCATTGTTGCCGAAGTGGAAGGTTGCATAAATTCAAGAACTAGATAAACTATTGAAGTGGGTGGATAGGTGAAAGGGGGACTGTTAAATTTTTTTTCCCTTTGTCTGATGCTGTATAAGCTTGCTTTCTTGCACAATTTGCCACTATTAGTATCAATACTAACTGAATGAATAAAAGTTCATCCCAAAAGCTCATCAATCAATCTGCATAAAGCACTCTCACTAAAATAAGTGTTATAATGAAGATGAAGGTGGAACATTAACGAACATTTTCCACTCAAGAAATACACCTAAAAGGGCAAGGAGAAAAAAGTTGAAGATATATATAATAATAATCAGTCTGCACTGGCTTTAAAATTAATTGCTTCAAAATTAATGTCAAAACATCCCCCAGATCCAAAGTATTGTTCAAGTAATATGTAAAATAATCTATGAATTACTTATTGATTTCTTACTTACAATCAATTACCTTTTATTTCTGGAGTATTCTGAGTATTTATTTCTGCTCTGATTAAATCAATCACCTTACTTTTACTCCCTGTAAATATAACATTATTTTTTTAATGAAAGGCAGTTTATCCACTACAGTAATATTTAAAGCTAGCACAAAGTTAGTTGCAAAATATCATGAAAGCTATGCAATGAAAGAGCAGTTTTAGCATACCCAGTTATGAATTCGTTTACATATTCATTAATGTCAATTTAATAAAGCTCGTTAAGTATGCCTTTTGTGGCTTCCTTTACAGCAAGAATTCTCAAACTTTCATAAACCAGACATTCAACCTTGAGCTCCAGTAGTTAAACAAAGATGAGTTTTTGCACAAGGCACAATGAACTCTGTGCTCAAACTGGTCATCTGTGACACCTTAGTCAGCACAATATACTGCTAACTGTTGGTTCTTCGGTAAGTTCTATGTTTGGTTTCCATCAACAACTGCAGGAATTTATAAATTCAAATTCACCTGAAGCTACAGTTAGCCAATCTTAGGCAGAGGGAGTAGATTTCCTTCCCCTATGAGTTATACCAGGATTTTCAGCCTATGGTACATGCAAATCATCCTGTGATCACACACACTTCTAAAGATAAAAAAAACTACAAGGATATGAGTTACAAGCTCCTGTGCTATTAAAAATAATAATTTGAATTTGTGACAAAGCTATCCTCTGTGGCAGCTCAGTCAGCAATGATACATTGCCATTTGCTACCCACTTGGAGAGAGCTTGGTTGAATTCCTATAAGATGACTGGAGGAATTTTAATATCCTATTCAAGGAAGTCTGTAGTTGGCCAATCTCAGGTTCATGGAGGGATCTCTACTCTCCTGAGTTATTCTAGGTGTATTTTTAGCTTGAACAACATGCAATTTGTCCAGTGGAACACAATATGAAGTTTATTTAGCACAATAATACATCACTATCTGACACTCATTTGGAGAGAGATCTGAGTTTGATTCCTATCAACGACCAGTAGAAGGATTTTTTTTTGACAAGTTCCTCATTAAAAAATAAATCCAAAAGTAATGCCTGGTGGTAGACCCACAGAGAGGGGGGTACCCTCTTTTCTGGGTGTCTGTTACATGTTTTTCCTCCTACTTCCAGGTAGACTTGTCTCTCTCTCTCTCTCTCTCTCCTTTGTACCTACCTCTGTGTAGTGCTTAGAAGAGTTAAATAGTTTTATCAGATGTTTTTGCAACCTTAGCCCATGAAATATGTTTCCAAAAATAATAACAAATCCAAGGCCCGATCAAAGGGCTACTGATGTACAGGCTCATGGCCATCTTCAACAGACCATTCGCTCAGTCTCTGATTCATAAGGTGATTAAAGACTTTGCCAAAGTTGCAGAAGAGACAAATGGGCTTAAAGTGCATGCAGTCATTGTTTTCACTTTTTGAGATAATTTTACAAGGATGCATTTCCATACTTTGGGATAAACTCCAAATATGAGGCATAGCTTGTAAACTATCATTATCATGTCTATCAAACATTGCTGATGGTAGCTGACATTGTCAGTCACATTTGGGGCTTTTTTCAGCGAGAGGTGTTATGTGCATTCATATATACTGTTCTCTATTCTCCTCCTTTAAGAAAGAGATGAGAACATTTCAATCAATTCCTCAATGTTTCTTGTGAATCCATTATCAATTCTCACCGATGGAAAGTTCAGCCCTTTTTTCCTTGTTTATAAAAGATCTTCCCTATCAAGGATTATTTGCATTGTTTTCAATATTAATGCTAAGATTTAAGCTTGTATTCTTATTTCCTCTCTGTAATGCATTTAGAAGTTGCAGTAGGCCTGTTTCCTATCCTCTTTTGAGAATCTTCTCTGGAGTTTATTTTTATACTTTCTTAGGCCAGAATTTCACCAGGGAATGGATCTGTTGCCAATTTTTCCACTGGAATTCTTTTCCACAGACTTCATTAACGTTCATTAAGAAATTTTACATGGTATCCTCTGCATTCTGGGAGCACCCAGAATGCAGAGGATACCATGTAAAATTTCTTAATTTTATATTCTGGATTCTAAATATTGCCTAAAAAAATTTTAGAATCTGCATTTTAGAAATCATGTCATGTTGGAGGTCTACCTAGTTGGTGCTGTTAAATTTCTAGCCAGTATGTAAATGAACCACTGTTAATCAGAAATTTTGATTATTCAGACTACATCCTTAGCCATCTTATATGGAGCAGAAATTTTGGACTGCACAGCCATAACCACAACTAAAAAGATATACACTAACAAATATTGGCTGTTGTGGTGAATCACCAATAAGAGAGAATAACCCAGATGGAATGTTACTGAGCATTAATAGATTTCCAGCCATCATTGTGGAACAGCACCTCACCTTCACAGTCAAGGTGTTCACTGGGGTGATAGATGACTAACTTCTGGGAACTATACACATGGAGGAATTGTATCTCAAGTTAACCTCATAGCCACACTACCATTATCATTTGGCAATAACAGGCTCATGCTAAAGACAGGTTTCTCCCAACTCAAATGGTTCCAACTCTTCAGATGCCAGATTGCAAATATAAAAAGTTTGTGACAAGATAAAAAATACAGGCAGAGAATCCTGAACGACCCTGATTTGCCAACAACATAATCACTGGGCTGTGACATACAACGAATTACACTATTTTGCTACTGAAAAATGAAACTGCAATGCTGAGCCTCCCTGATCACTTGCCTCTGATCCTTCCAAACTGACATTATCCACATAGTTGTACTTAAAACAAGCACACTTTCCAGCAGACCCCTCTATGTAAGCATACAATTAATTGGACCTAACGACTAGGTGGCAATATAAAGCATGTGAACAACCTGTTCATGTTATAATATAAGACAAATAAGACAAAACATATTCTGACATCCCTCCATGAATACCACGTACTGCAACAGAAGTATCATGCTCCCTTAATAGCAATGTAATTGTCAAAGTCTGGTAATAAGAACTTTTGCAAATGGGGAGAAGGGTGTCTTTACATAAGCTAACAATAAGAGACAATATAATAAAATACTATATATAGATCTGAAGGTTGCATCTAAAAAACAACAACATCTAGAGAGTGTTCAAAAGAGTACTCAAATAAATGAGGAAGAATATAGTCACTGGTAAGAGAGAAAAGAGCAAAAATATATAAAATCCTAGGGAGAATTTTATATTTATATTTGTTTCATTTTAAAACAGAAGGCTGGATGTCATAAATTTACTTTGGACAGCATGTACCTCTGATCACTGGAATAAGTTATGCCCATCTCATCCCTAATAACTGAAGCACCAAGTTTGGTGGTGATTTGTAAAAGCATAGCAGTTTTGCCACTTTCACTCATTTAGAGAGATTTGTGTCTGAGTCCTGTTGTAAACTGGAAGAATTTCTAAAGGTTTCTTCAATTGGGGCTGTAGTTAGCTGATCTCTGGTAGAAAGTGTAGGGTTCCCCCATGAGTTATTCTGGGTTTTTCAGCTAACACAACATGCAAATCACTTTGCAAACACACACCTGTACAGACATAATACACAAAGCAAAATACATGTTTAAGCTACTGATATGCCTAAAAAGCCCAAAAACAACAGCATCAGGTTTGGTGCAGTTGGTTTTTTTTTTTTTTTTTTTTTAAATCAGGAGTTGCCTTAGTTAGTTTTGCTGTGATCATTAAGACCACTGCATTCCCAAGGCAATTTAAATTCTACAGCTGTCTACAAAAATCCAACAGAGGGCAAGCTACTCCTTCTGTTTGATCATTTTGAAAAGGCTAAATTAGCATTAGCTATTTTATAATTTCAAAGTGCTAAGATCTTCATGTGTTACAGAAATTAACTGCAGTTAATTCACAATATAAATTATCCAATTTCAAATTTATCTTCAAAATTCCAAGATTTTTGGGAATTATTCCAACAAAGTCATTGTGGTTTTATGTAAGCAGTAGGTTGAGAATGTCTGCTTTATAGGATACTAAAACTGTGAAGATACTTATGTATGTGAAGTGACCAGTGGAGCAAGATATACCACCTTCTTAAATCATATGGCTGAGGAAAACTAAAACCACATAAACAAGATTTTCAACATTTTACATGATTTTTGTTCTGTCATTAATAGCCAACTTTCAATTATCAAACTGCTATATATTGAGCCACTTTCAATCCACTCTCCCATAAAACTACTTCCATTGTCAACTAATCTGACAAAGGAAAGAGAAGTAACAGCAAAACAGCTATTATTTAAACAAACTGATGCTAATTTGATTTGCATTACCTGCAATTATTTATTATTATTAAAAGATGCATTTGCTACAAATGCTTTTACTCACCTTCTGCATCTGATCCAGTTTTATTCAAAAGATAAATAGTGTTATTTCCTTTTATATCCCTAAAAATATCACATTAGAGTTACAATGAATTTATAAAATATGATGCTTAGATGAAAAACAAATAAAAAATTACTACAATGAAATGCCAAAGTACTTTACATTTCTTTACTTTTATCAATAAAAAGAATACTTGGGTGAAAAAAAAAAATAGCATTGCCACCACACTAACAAACTAATTAAAATCGCTAATAAGATTTTTTTTTTTACCAAAGTCACCATATTACATCAAGGGTTTATAAAATACCTTGTTATTAGAGATATTTAAGTTTATATGCTTTACCAGTCTGGATGCTCAGAGCATTCTTGTAAGGGAACAGGTACATACATAAAACAGGAGACTGCTATTATGTAATTTCTCATGTTATAGATCAAGTGAATATTCCGACAGTATTCATTTAAGTCAATATACACAAAATAACTTGTGAAATTATAATAGTAAAGTTGATAACAAATAATAAACTGAAAAAGCCAATGAAAAATAGAAACAAAAAGAGATGAATATTATCACTGATATCAGATGAGTACTATCACTCAGAATTGATGAAACAAGAACAATTAAAAATTTAATTGAAATTTTTAATGCATTCCACAAAAGTCATAATGATATTAAATCAATCCTATTACCCAGTATATATAAATAAAACACTAAGTCTCCACTTGCGAGTTGAAATTTTAGTTTATTACAGAACTAATCCAGTAATACAATACACTATTGCCATGTGATTTTATTTTTTCCCAAACTAAAGAATTCCTTAAAGGGACAGCAATTATCCAGCAAAGCAGAAGTTACACTTTCAAAGAACTTTAAAAAAAAAAAAAAGCCTTTAAAGACACTTTATTTTTGCAATTACCATATTTTCCTGATCACAAGGTACAAATTCTATCCTGGAACACCTTACTAGAACATCCTTTATGCCAAGAAAATCCAATTTATTTCTAGAAACCATGTATTTCAATAAATATGGAATCAGAAATTCCCTTGCTGGTAGTGAAAAGTTAAAACCCTAATGTCGATAACGAAGAATGTGATTATAATAAAATTTTCTACAAGTAAAGTCATACTACACATTGATACCAAGTCATCATTTTGAAAATTTTGTAGTGTAATTATTGAAAATATATTTGTTTCAATAAAATTTCAGACCTGAAACCTTTTGACAAAAAAGAAAAAAAAAGTCTTATTAACATGGTCATAGACCTTTCATTCTTAGTCTTTTCAATGACCTCTGTTGCATTACTTTTCAAATAAATGCAATTCTCAAAAGAGGGTCCATGCTGATATTCATATAAAAGGAAATCACTGTAGTCTCAGAGCAGCTAGACAAACTAGTATTTCAGTTTTTTTTTTTTTTTTGTCTTGGCTCTCTCATTCAGAACTAACTTCATCTTTTAGTGACTTTATCAGTGATGCACTACTTTTCAAATAAATAGCTTCTCAATAGAGTATTTTACTATAAAGGTGTCACCCCTCAAATCCCCAATTAGTAGGTCTCGACTAATCAAGTTGTCTATCCAACTGTCTAATAAAGTTTCGAGACTTTAAGACCTCCACATATTTTTTTACTTTATGTGAAGTTTAACATTGACAAATGCAAGGCACTGCATATAGGTAACATTAATCGCATAGTAACTTATCAAATGTTTGGTACTACACTCAGGATAGTGAAAAATGAAAAATACCTGGGGGTTATAGTGCAGTCAGATATGAAATTCTCTGAGTGGTGTAGACAAGCTGCCAAGACAGCTCATGGAGTTTTTTACAAAAACTTTGCTAGCAGGGATAAGGAGATGATTATTCTCTTGCACAAGGTTAGGTCACATCTTGAGTAATGTATACAGGTCTGGAAGCCTCACTTTAGGAAGGATATAGATCTGCTGGAACTGGTGCAGAGAAGGGAACATAAAGGTGCTCTTACCCAGAAAGGCTTCAGTTAGCAAATTTCATCATCTGGAGATTATACACCTGCAGGGAGACCTGGTTGAGGTGTTTAAGACATTGGAGGGTGTGGATGGGTGAAGTGTGTATGTTTTTTTGTTTTTTTTTCGCTGATGCTAAATACGCTAGCTTTCTTGCATCATTTACCACTACTACAATTACTATTATTTTTATGGGAATTATAGAATCTATGGCAGTGACCCAGTTGACATGAGTGGCTAGTGAAATATTTAGTTGTTTTGATGTTATGTAAGTTCTGGAAAGAAAAAAAATGAGAGCAGAAGTATGTTACAAGCCATATGATTGTGATGAATAGAGTAGATCAGTAAATCAGAATGTCTTATAATGGGGGATTTTAACTTTTCAGATACTAAATGAAACTTTTGGGTTGGTCACTCACAGTAGCAAAACTTTTCTGGATTTATTAGGCGATTGTTTTTAGCAGTAACTCTTTATGCATTAAGAATTGCCAGATTAAGGAACCACTAAGTGGCAGTAATAAATATGATCTTTATTGTAAGGTTCACAGGTACATGCAGAGGAGTCATTTCAAATTGGAGATGTGCAATGTCTTTGCTATACACAAAGTGAGATCAAAAGGTGAAGTGGGCAATTACAGACCTGTAAGCCTGACTTGATTTCAGGGAAAATAATGGAATTAATGTTAAAAGAGTGATACAGGAATATTTTGACTGGTATGTAGGTATATGGCAATCACAGCATGGATTCATTAAGGGGAGATCCTATTTGACCAATCTGATTAGCTACTATGACACAGTAACAAATAAAATTACCTACTATGATGCAGTAATAAATAAATTGATTAGCTACTATGATGCAGTTACAAATAAACCTGACACAAAAAATAATTTTGACATTATATAAAGTAAAGCTATTGATACTATTCCACAAGAAAGATGCCTGTACAAATTGGAGCAGTGTGGCATTAGGGACAAATTACTGCTATGGATAATAGGATGGTGAATGCGGAAGACAGAGTGGTTACTATTGGGCATTACTATCCTTGGACTAATTTTATTAGTCCAAGGCTAAAAGTGGTAACATTATCAGTGATTTCAGTAAGCACTCTGCATTGTATGTTTTATTGTTGTGCAATAGCCCCACTAACACAGAAAATAACAGTATTTTGTGAAACCTCCCTGAAGACCAGTAAGTAATCTAATTAGCTTAAGATCACCACAGACATTCCAAGCAAAGTCATGGCACTTTATTGCACTCAAAATCTTGGCCATACTTTCATATATTTCTTTCAAGATATAATATAAATACAATTTAAGGTACAGGAAATGATGAGAATGCATTGATATTATGCAGTAAAACTGCTTTCAAACTTAATTTCGAGGCATCAATAAATATATGCCATTCATTAGGATTGTGTTCAATGCCCAGTTTATTCAGAAGGCCACTAACTTCATTACAGAGTTTCACCTTCCATAATGAAATATTCTGAAAATACTTTGTGATGATTTTGATATACTGTAATTTTAGTTCTTGCTTCAAATAACTTCCACTGTTGTAAACTAGAACCAAGGGGATCTGCTCCCTCTTTAGATAAGTTAAATCATGTTTTAAACTATATAATTCAACTCTTAGTTGAATTACTTAGTTTGTCTGGGATATTATAATTTTCTAGTTGGTAGTCCAAACCTATTGATGTTGACAGCCCAGTTGCTGGGCTGCCCACAGAAGTCTGTAACAGAATTCTGACTATATTCATCGCTGACTATATTCATCACTGCTTCTTTATTCCATGATTTTGGGGATCTGGTATCAGCAGTTTTTCATTATGTGGAACAAGCCTTATTGCAAATGATATATTAGGATATTTGATGCTATACTTGCTTTTTTCTGGATATTCATGATATTTTTGTCTTGCAGAAATAGTAACTATCAATGTGGCTGCGCAGTTCTCACTATGCCATAGGAAACAAAAAAAGCACTTTTAATTTTCTCAATTAGTCACATCCTCAGATTTGTGATATAGGTAAAAAAAATCACATATGTGTAGCCCAAGTTTTGCCTTGATGCCCAATCTTGCAACAAGTAAAAAGTACAAAGAATATGCAGGTTTAGTAATATTGTAGATTTTTCTTTCTTTAAGTTTTTGTTGTAAACCATCCACACATGTTGCAGAAATTTTCAGGGTGATTCAGACACCCCCTTTGCTTCTGCTTAAACATTTTTAGAACACAATGCTAAGCAAAACAGAAAAGAAACAGACAATATGCAATAAACACAGATAAACTGTACACTTCCTCAGACTACAATGTCTTTGCTGAGAGAGAGAGAGAGAGAGAGAGAGAGAGAGAGAGAGAGAGATGGAAGAAATGTCAGATATAAGGGGCAGGCAGCCAGACAGACAAGGTTGAACAAGTTAACCCTCCTCAACATTTCTGCCATCTATAAGCACATGCAAACATTGCTATCTGCTGGTAATACAAGAGATTAGTGTCACCTTTACTTGCCTAAAATTTAGTAAGATATACGTATCATGGATAAACAAAAACTTGTATATATCGAAATTGTAATATGATATAAAACTTTAAGAGTTATTTTTGAAATCTATGCATAAAAATTGACTGCAAACAATGATATATTGGTACAATTAAAAATCATGTTGGCCAGCATTATTAGAGGATATGGTCAGATGATGTGGATTTTGTTTTTTTAGCTGATTCGGTATTTAAGCTTTTCAGCTTGTTTCCTTCCATCATTTTACATTAGTAATACTTAATACTAGATTACACATCCTTTCAATCCTCAAAACAACTGTATGAACATTTTCTTTTAGGAAAAGAGACACTTATCATTCAAGGAAAAGAAAGGGAAAAAATGCCAAGGAATTAAAATATTTAGAACCACCAATTTTAAAGAAAACAATGTGTTGTGGATTTGAGTGGCATGATAGTGGCCTAACATTAAGACAAGGAGCATCAACTGCATAATTTTTTTTCCCCCAAAACTAATCAAGCACAGTTATTTTTCATATTTTCATGAATACTCTTTAGCTAGAGTAATACTAATTTTTTATTTGAGAACTGAAAATAGTAAAATACTAAAGATACTTACCATTCAGCATATTCTACATTGGGTAATATATCTATCCATTTAAGGCCAAAACTGCTAGAAAAACATGCCTTTGACTGCAAAAAACAATAAAAATGTACTTTAGAACTTTTTAAACATCATGGAACTATTGTGTGACTACCCTATCTGCAAAAAAAAAAAAAATCCTTGGTCAAAGTGTGGTATTGCAGTTTCATAAAATTTCCCCATGTTATCCAAATGATTTATATTCCATTTAAACTAAATGGAATATAAATTCAAATATAAATACTGAAAATTAAAGACAATTTTCAAAAAAGAGCTGAAACTGTTTATCATAAAAAAAAAAGTATTAGTATCAGTTAATTAAATAACTGGTTTAAAGATTCATCAGTTAATCATTAAACAAAAAAAAACAAAGTTATGTACAGTAACTGTACCCACTGGAACCTCGATAAGTGGCTAAATTTACCTGATATTCTTTACTTGTCAAAGCCAAAAGATAATCTACACCCTTTGGATGGAACTGAATAATAGAATTTCTTAAAGTAAATGGCAGTGTAGTATATAAAAATGATCTTCCACCATCCTTGCTATATATTAGACATGTAGAGTTTACCAACAATATCTGTAAAAAAAAATTCGTGAATTCAGGTACAAAGTAAAACAAACACTAAAGAAACTGCATATAATTATTTAGTTGAACAGTTTTTTTTTAGCAATATCAATACCAAACTTTTTTTTAATCTACCTTACCTGCCTTTGAACATATAACTAAAATCATACTTTTTGTTTCATACTATGATCTGATCACTTGTTTTGCACATATTCATTAAGCTTTTTTTTTTTTTTTTTTATATATATGAGATCTATTCAAAAAGAGCTGACAGGCTCTCAGCAGCTCACCAATTCCAGAATTATGTCATCCACCTTTTTCAAAGTTCAAAAAGGTTAGCAAACATGAAAAAGTAAAAATCAGTCTTCTCATTTGAGTCCTGTGGCCTTATTATTATTAGCTATAGGGTGCAAAGAAGACTGAGGCTATAGCTGCACCAGCCAAAAATATTTTCTGAATTACCCTGATAGAGAAAACAAGAATCAGAAATAGAAGGGAATCACCAAGAAAGAGAAAAATTATGATATCCATCTCAGGACACTGAGTGTATGTATCAAGCCCATACTCACCAGATGTGAGCCACTGGGGTAATGTTTCACTTTGTTAAAGAAATTTCCAGCTTCTCTATCTTTAAAGTATATACCATAAGGATACTTCTTAAAACTCCTTCAGACACACATTTAAGCCAATGTAGACTAACCTGCATCCACTACCCACCTTCTGAAGATATTCAAGAAAGTACTCTGAGTCATCTCAACACAGATACCTTCAACACAACCAAGTCAAATTTGTTTCTCTATTTCTCTGTCCTATCTTATACGTTTCACTACAAATGTTACTTTTTTAAGGTGATGCAGTTTTCTTGTCTGCCACTGTTTTATTTTATCTATTTGGAAATAGATAAAATAAAAGGGAGAGCCATTTTATTTTATTTATTTATTATTATTATTTTGATAGCAAATGCTGCATATCCTTTCATTGTTTTGTCATTTTAATATTAATGTAGGGAGATTTTGAAAAAGTCCCAGTAAGTCAGTTTTCAGAACATAATATTAAAAAAAAATAGTAAAAATTGGGTCAGAACATAATATATCACTCAGCATGTTTCAAATGCCTTAACTGAATTTCAATTTTCCTTTGAACAGTATGTACTGGATTATTACTCAATTTAAGATATGCTATCATCTTCAATAATTTGAAGGCATTCTGACTTGTAACTCACCTTTTTTATAAAAATAACAATGCCTCCTTTATCAGCTTTCAATACAATATGTTTATTAGAAATAGTTTTTTTAACTCTCATTAATTTAGAGTTAAGAGTAAAGAAAGAGAGGGTCTGTATTTCTGTATATCATTGATTTTCATGAAAACAATCTCATAAAAATGGTACACAGAATGTGCATAATTAGGAAATAATTTTAACTTTTTTTAAAAATTATGCATTGAAACAACTGAACTATAATATATATATATATATATATATATATATATATATATATATATATATATATATATATATATATATATATATATATATGTATATATATATATACTGTACACACACACACATCTCACCAAAATGTACATAATTATGAAATAATTCAATCTAAAACAGTGATCTGCAACCTTTCTCTCTTTGCAGCACACCTTAAGTTATCCATGACACAACAAGGCCCATCAAAATGTTAATCCCCCAAAAAGGCACCTCAGTAGCCAGGTGGGCAGGAGCAGCAGTGCATAGCACACGCTTCTTGATTAGACCAGGGTTCAAGCCCATGATCACCAAATACAGAGGATTTGGAAAGGTCAGGGAATGACCGCCGCATATCCCCAGAGCAATATGGCCTTAGTTGCTAATGCTCCTAAAAACCAAAATAACAACCACCCCCAAAAAAGCATAATTTACGTCAATTTAATATAAATATGCAATAGAATCAATTATTATCGTTCCAACAATCCAACATAAATTGCCTCATGCATATATTAACATTTTATGAACCCTAAATCAATGTACAAAAGCAAAGCAAAACCAAAAAAAAAAAAAAATTCTATTAGTATTAAACCAAATAACTATGCATACCTTCAATGTGAAATCTTCAATTTCTTCAATGAAATCTTCAATGCGCTCTCCAAAATAATCCTTGAACTTCTGCCACAAGTTACCTAAATGTTCTTTAATGAAGTCCTTCACCATTTTATTACCAGCAGCAAGTGACCATACAGTTGGGACCATCTCAAACGACCCATTTGCAATGTGTTATATCCACAAATCCAGCTTATTCTGAAAGCCTCAAATCTTATCCATACTTGTAAAAAAATTTTCGTCCTTGCCTTGCATTTTTCGGTTCAGTTTATTCAAGTAAACAAAAATATTGGAAAGATATGCCAACTTAATCACCCATTCATCATCTGCAATAACTCTGCATACTTATGCCCCTCAACTGTTAAAAATGCCTGTACCCTTAAGTTCAAAAAGGCACCTTAACACTTTACCATGTGACAACCACCATACTCTGTATGTAGCAGGAGTGTGGTGTGTTCAGATCCCACTTCCTGACACAAAATGGAAAAAAGCCACGAATTGAGGGGCCACAATTTGATGAAGTTAATGACTTTTACTACTTCGTCCAGCACAACTTTCAGAGTAGATGGGAAAGACTTGGCAACAATGGCTTCACAGTGAATAAGACAATGGTCACATTGTATGTCAGGACTCACTTTGTGCACTTTAGCTACAAAGCTAAACTCGACTGTCATGGTTCACACACAAGACACTCAGGAATTGGGCAAGTTTTATCACCACAACAGAAAAAAAAACAAAAGACAAATAATTATCACTATATTGTCTGCACACCAATTTTTTTTTTTGTTTCTTTTTTTTCAAGCTTGTCACTTTCAGCACTTGCACTCATGGACGGAATACTCCATATGAGGAACTTTTCCATTGTTAAAAAAGAAAATAGTAAAGTCGACAATGTTATGGCTCACAATCACAGTTTTCTGACTATTTCAGAGCATAGCTATGAGGAAACTGAAAGTAGCAGACGTGGGAACAATACTCTTCAGAGAAAGGGACATCTATTGCTTTAAAATAAAGTCTTATAACAAAGGTGGGTGAATCGGCAAAACAAAATAATAACGTTGAAGTAGCATGGACAAACAGGACAAATATCAAAACAAGCCAATAAAATAATAAAAGAGAGGGGATGTTTTGCTAATCCTTACTCTTTTAAGGAACAGCATGTATGTATCTAACTTTAACAAGCATCATTCATATTTCAGTCAGCGCAGCAACAAAACGAGATATATTGAATGGGCAAACACACAAATAAATTTAGAAAACAAGTGTTGGATACTCAGGCGAAAAAAAATTTACTGTCCCACATGTACAACATTGTGTTTTAGTAAAAATGGCATATTGTGAAATATAACAATGAGTAGCATTACAAGCATATATAAAAACTATAATTGTGAGTAAATAATGTACAGTTAATTTCTTAAAATAAGCTCGTGGCACACCTGTCATCTTGTGGCAGCACACCGGTTGCGGAACACTGGTCTAAAATATTGAAACTTTTGTAAATTTTTTTTTTAAAATTACACATTGAAATAACAGTTAAACTATAATATATGTATTCCTTCAACAATGTAATATGCAGATCGTAAAGTATGGAAGAACATCACAGAGCAAGTCCGAAACCCTGCGGCACCTACAGCAGCATACTAGTTGCGTGGCCAACCGCCTCCCCCAGCTGCCAGCTAAGGACCAAGAAGAAGAAGAAGAAGAAGAATATGCAGATAAAAAAAAAACTATAAACTTGCAAAGAAAATGTAGGCACACACACATGATGTGAAGGACTGATTTTAATACTTATGGTTACAGAAAAGAAATAAACTGATCACACAAGTATAGATGCTTTGTGGACAAAATTTCTTTTTCCCTTTTTCAGTATACAGAAATTATCTTGATGTGATCACTGTGTCAAAACTAAATGAATTTCACAATGTATGTTTAATACATGAGGGTGTATTTGTAGCACATCTTATCCACAAAACTGCATCTATTATCTGTACCTGTATGATCAATTTGTTCCTTTTCTGTGAGCAGAAGCAATAAATGCTGCCCCTGAATTTCATGCAAGGCTGAATGCTTTCTTTTCAAATTAATAATAAATAAATTAAATTTTGGTCTGAATAAGAGACAACAATTTAATATCTCATATGTTTATTTAACAACTAAACCTCTTTTAAACTTTGCAAGATCCACACCACCCACTTAGTTGAAATGGATTAAAAAACAAAAAAATAAATAAATAAACTAAATTTTATCAAAAAGGCAGTTCCCGCTTTATGAGTTCCCAGGTTTAAGAGGTTTTTTTTTTTTTTTTTTTTTCAAGTATCAACAAAATTGAAAATATGAACATTAATTGCAAAAAAATGAATGTTAAACATTCATAAATACCACATTTCAAACCACGTGTAGCTATACAATACAGTGCACCCCACTTTACGATATTAATATGTTTCAGAGAAACCAACTTATCTTGAAAATATCGTAATGTGAACCCAATAACACATTGTTTTTTAGTTATTCGTTCCAAGACCTGGGAAGTTAATTTTCGCTATATAACTAAGCTATTTACTCTCTAAAAGGTAATTTTTATAACAGAAATTGTATTAGTTACCAATTCAAATCATTAAAACACACTACGCTTTCATCGTTATCATATGTTCCGTTATAAGAATCAATTTTGAAAGCCTTTGTGATATTTTTCTAAAAAACACATTTCTCAAAGTCACTACCATAAAACAATAAAAACAATTTGCACTTTCCGGTTTATTGGGCTTTTCTGTTAGTGCAATCAATTATAAACGGTAGTAAACTCAATGTTATTGCATTTGTGAAAATACCGATAGCTAGAATTGTGTGGGTTTTTATGTTATTATGATGAAATGTGTTTCCCCTTCACTGCAATCTTCAATCATATAAAAAACATAAATAAATAAATTTTCAGAATCTTCTTTTCATTCCTTGTTTTTTTAAGCTTTGTAAATTTTTACTCCGCGTGAATTGTGTTAGTTGCAACCTCACTTGTGCATATCGTGTTAGTTAGTCGCAATTTGTGTGTGCCATTAAAAAATGCTTATGCATGCTATCGTGAAATTTATAAAGAAAAGAGAAGAGATTATCTTGGAGACAAACACCTCTTGAAGCATTTCTGAAGACGGCGACTCCTTGTGCAACAAACCAACAACATGTGCTGCCCCAACAACAAGTGATCAATGAGTGTGCATTTAGTCAATGATGATGAATAAACATTCTTTAACATTTATAATAAGTAAAAAATAATTTCTTTAAATTATAATTTAGTTGATTTTACAGGCTATGTTTTCATTTATTTGGATAAATCAATCATTGTTTAAAGATAAACTAATTGGCTAACTAATTTCATTGCTGAGAACATAACCCCTGTTTTTAACATTATGTCTATGGGAAATACATTCCCACTTTATGAGTTTTCACTTCATGAGAGCACGCTAGGAACAAATTAACTTGTAAAGTCGGGAACTACTTGTATTTAATAGGAATATAGTGCCATCATATTTTTACTCTAATGAAAACATTCCTAAATATGTAAACACTGGGATTTATGTAAGTGCACAGTTCTTAAATAGATTAGGCACACTTTCTTTAATGGTATGTAATACGTAAATAACATCAGTGAAAATCATCAAAATAAAAAGTGAGGTAACTTACCCTATTTTTGTCCACAGGGCTAACAAGAATGTTATCTGCAGCAAAATTCATAAGTGGATATTTCACCACATTAAAAGTTTTTCCTCCATCAGTGCTGCAAATGAAAAAAATAGAGAAGAATATACAGAACATGAGATTTATTACCTTGAGTAAACACATAGGGGAAAAAAAAAATCTGTTTCTCAAAATAAAAGTGAAGTTTAAGTATTTTACTTCAAATTTCCTCCACGACAACACAGTGTGTCACAATGCATCACTTATTTCAAAAGGTCTGGATTCAAATCTATTGGAGACCGGAGGAATTCTTAAAAGCCTCCTCAATAGAGTATTTGAAAGTTAGCTGATCTCAGGCAGAGAGTTTCTCATGAGTTATTTTGGATTTTTCAGGCTAAATAATATGAAAATCAGTCCAAGAACATACACACCTAGTATAGACCATGATATACAAGCACACCACATCAACTAATCTATTGATGAATAGTAGTCAATATTGTGTACTGGTCAACTATTAGTAGTCAATATACCAAAAAAACCCAAAAACAACCAATCAATCTGCACTATAAATAAAATTTCTGTATGCCATAATCTAGAAAAACTAACTCTGGGAGAATATGACAAAAATTTTATTCACAATTGGTTACAGAACAATATAAAACGTTTACAAACTCAACATGCTGATTCTTTCTCAGTGGAAAACCCAGCTTTCTATAGATCAGTTTTCCATGTAATCAGAGTTAAATCTTTTTCATGATAAATACGGCATTTTTTTTTTTTTTTTTATGTGAACCCAAAACACGGGAGGTATTAGAACCTATAGTACTTAGTACCGTGCTTGGGTTGGAGGTTGAGAAGAGGAAAGAAGATATTTGTTGACATTGGACTTGAACTTCTGTAGATTGTAATTTTCAGGAAATATGTATGAAGGAAGGTTGTTCCAGAAAACGGCAGTTGAATGAATAAATGAGGAAGATGAAAAGTTGGTTCTGTGGGTTTGAAGTTGGACAGTAAATGGATGTTGGCTGGTGGCGGCACGTTTTCGGACTGTTTTGAAAGAGAGAGCGGGACTTATAGAAGCCAATTCAGAAGAACAGTGCCCGTGGAAGTATCTGTAGAAGAGGTATGCAGCAGAAACAGTGCATCTATGAGAAAGCGAGTGGAGAGACTCTGTTAGAGATGAATCATTAATTAACCTAACTGCCCTCTTCTGAATGGAATCAAGAAGCCTGAGAGAGGTTTTGGGGGCACCACCCCAGATGTGGGAACAATATTCCATGGCAGGGCGAATTTGCGATTTATACAGAGTGAGCAGCTGTTTGGAAGAAAAGTAAAGGCGAGAGCGAAAGAGAAAACCAAGTTTTTTAGATGCAGAGGAAGCAATATTTGTAATGTGCTTGTGCCAAGAGAGATTAGAAGTCAGGGTAATCCCCAAAAGAGATATATCATTTTGCCTAGAAATTAGAGTGTCACTAAAGATAAGCATAGGTACAGAAGAATCCTTTTTGCGAGATATAAGACAAGACTGAGTTTTAGAAGGGTTGAAATCAACTAAGTTGTCTTTGCCCCACTGGAGAATTACCTGAAGATCGGCATTTAAGGAATTGGCAGCAGATTTTCGAGATCTTGAAGCTGATTGAGCAGTACAAGGTTTCTCAAAATGGAAAGTTGAATGCAATGTGCTATCATCGGCAAAACTATGGATAGGATTTCCAGTCAATGAAAGAAGGTCATTGATATACAAAAGGAACAGAGTGGGGGAAAGAACTGAACCTTGGGGGACACCGGCATTAGTGGAGAAGTTAGAAGACAGAGAGCCATCTACCATCACTCTCAGTGAGCGATCAGAGAGAAAACTGGATAACCAATTACTAAAAACAGTTGGCAAACCATAAGATGGAAGCTTGTTTAGAAGACCTTTATGCCAAACACGATCAAAAGCCTTTGAGATGTCAAGAGCAACTACTTGTGTTTCACCGAACCTTTCCATTAAATTAGTCCATAAATGGGTAACATAAGCCAGAATATCACCAGTTGATCAAAAGCCTTTGAGATGTCAAGAGCAACTACTTGTGTTTTACCAAACCTTTCCATTGAATTAGTCCATAAATGGGTAACATAAGCCAGAACATCACCAGTGGATCAACACTGACGGAATCCATACTGGCGATCGCTGATCAGACGGAAGGTTTCTAGGTAGTTTAAGAGTTGGCAGTTAATTGATTTCTCCATTACTTTAGAAAGAGTAGAAGTAATTGCAACGGGACGATAACTGGATGGGAGGGATTTGTCACCCTTTTTAGGAACTGGCTGGATATGAGCAAATTTCCAAGCAGAAGGAAAAACATCTTTGGAATAAGAAAGTGAAAAAAGGCGGCAAAGAATAGGAGTAAGTTCAGGAGCACAGGTTTTGAGAACAAGTGGAGAAATACCATCAGGACCTGGAGCTTTCTTAGCATCAAGATTCATCAAAATCCTTCTGATATCCTTTTGTCCCCTTTTGTGAAGTGGTGATTCTATTGTTATTATCTTTCATGATGTCTTCTAGTTTGGTAGGTACATAATATAATATTGTCAATTAATCAGTAAATCTATTAATCTTGTTGAACTTCATTGTCAATTAAATTGTACTTTTAACTATATACATATAACGACTCAGATCACGTAACATAAATAATTAGCAAAAATAAATAATTAATACTTAACTGATACGAAAGTTATATAAAGGGATTTCGTAGATAACACTTGACACGGAAACATAAATATAGCATTATAACTGTTGGGATACAAGTTTGGGGTTTTAATTTTGTACTGAAATTGAAATTTTATTGAAATTAAATCAAAATCATGACTCAGACCAGAGCAGCAAAGCAAAAGGCTCAAGCTAATGGAAGTGCTGTGGCTCAGGGAAGAACTGAGGGGGGCAGTTGCCCTCTGAATCACAGCCTTTTAAAATGCACTATTTGCTTGATGTTTGTGGAGCAGTCAGGTACGGGACATGATACTGCCATGGGGAATGTCTTTGTATGTGCGCGATGCAAGGTGTGTAAGAAAATCAGGCGACAACTCAGCATTGTTATCGGCCTACATGAGAGCTTGAAGGATAGGTTGGATGCCCTCGAAGGATTAAAAGTGAGGGACCCATCAAGCTCTCAGCTGCCCACACCAACGCCAGAGTTTGTACTTGGGCATCACGCAACAGAGCGGCAACCCCCAAGGCAGAATGCGCTGGTCCCAAATGAACTAGTAGTTGTTAGTGACTCTATTGTCAGGGAAATGGGAAAAATGCTTCGTAAAAAGGATAGGTGAAACAGGACCAGGGTAGGTCTGCCAGGGCAAAGATTGATGACTTTGTACAGCGGATATCATCTTTTAAGGGCACAAAAGGTGATATAGTTGTACACGTTGGCACTAATGATATTAAGAGTAGGAGACCGGCGGAATTACTTAACAAGTACAGGTCACTGTTGAAAAAAAGCCGTGTATTAGGGTTGAATTTGAAAGTGTCTGCAATTCTGCCCAGACACGATAGGAGAGAATATATGATGAGAGCCCTGCTGATCAATTCGCCCCTGGAAAGACTGTGCAGGGCTCAAGGGGTAGAATTTTTTTCAGCCTGGTCTGTACTTGTTAACAGGAGAGACTGCTTCTACAGGGATGGGATGCACTTAAATTGAAAGGGTGCAAGAATGTTTGCTGATGCTATCGAGGCAGTGTTATGTGGGTCGGAAAACTGCTAGATTGGAGGGGATATAAGGACTAATAGATTAACAGTAGCCACTGGCAGAGGTGAAAGTGATTCTTGCACTGTTTCTATTGGAATGAGCAGCAGCCTGGAAAATAAGATGCAGGATATTTCAGAGACTGCTGGGAGTCATTGGGGTACAAGTAAACACATGGGTTGTGTTAGGGTAGCTAAGAAAGAAAACAGGTGCATGTATACTTGCATGTACACCAATGCTAGGAGTTTGGTAAATAAATTTGATGAATTTGAGGTATTGCTCAAAGCATCAAAGGCGAATATTGTTGGGATATCAGAGACGTGGTGTCCCACAGATATAAGTAATGCAGAACTGAAATTTGGGGAGTACAATGTGTACAGGAAAGAAAGACGGGATAGGAAGGGAGGAGAGGTTATGCTATTAGTTAAGAAACACATAAAATCCAAGGAAGTGAAGCCAGTGGGCACTGCTGGACAGTGCAGTGTCGAGTCAGTTTGGTGTGACATAAGCATTGGGAGATCAAAATTGAGAGTAGGAGTGTGGTATAGGCCTAATGACTCTGATGAGTATAATAAGAAACTGTACAGGGAAATAGAGTGGGCCAGTAAATCAGAGAGTCTTATAATGGGGGATTTTAATTTCCCAGATATTGACTGGAATTTGTAGGTTGGTCACTCACACACTAGCAAGGCTGTTGTGGAAGCCTGTGGATTTATTGGATGATTGTTTTCTAAATCAGCATAATCGGGAGGCATTTAGAGGGAGCAATACTCTTGATTTCATTATCAGTAGTGATTCTTCATGCATTAAGAATCTGCAGATACAGGAACCACTAGGTGGCAGTGATCACAGTGTGCTGAAGTGGGATTTACTCAAAGAGGTAACTACCATCAGGGGTAAAGGGAAGGGTTATTGCTTTCGTAAAGGCGACTACGATGGTCTGAGACAGTATTTAAATTCTATACAGTGGGACAAACTGATGATGTTACCAACAGCAAACTCAAAATGGGAAGCATTCAAAGAACTTATCTTGGAAGCTACTAGGCTTTACATACCAACTAAGAAATATTGTTCAAGGTTCAGGCCTAAATGGATGTCAGATAAACTAATGAGCCATATGGCAGAGAAGAAAAATGCATGGGATACATATAAATTAACATGTGACACAGAAGCCTATGATAGATATAACTTGATCTGTAACCAAGTTACAAAGGAGGTTAGACAGGCGAAGGCAGATTACAAGAAATCTTTGGCAAGGAATGCAAAGAAAAACAGCAAGGAGTTCTTTATTTATGTAAACTCTAGAAGGAAGGGGATGAATCAGATTGGTCCACTTGATATCAATGGTTCAACTGTTCATGATCCTGCTCAGGTGGCTAACAAACTAAATCAATATTTTGCACCTACATTTACACATGAGGAGTTATTCAGGAAGGGGAATGCCATAGATGAAGTAAACACCGGCAGTGAGCTAGATGATCTTGTAATAATTGAGAGTAAAGTGGAGGAGAAATTGTTGAAGATAAATACAAGAAAGGCACCTGGGGTGGATGGGATCTATCCAGTTATATTAAAGGAGGCAGCAAAGGAAGTAAGCAATCGGTTAGCCATAATTATGAGAGCTTCCTTGGACTCAGGGCAGGTACCCACAGATTGGAGATGTGCAAATGTAACCCCAATTCACAAAGGCAGATCAAAGGCTGACACAAGTAATTATAGACCTGTGAGTTTAACTTCTGTTCCAGGGAAATTAATAGAAGCACTGCAGGATCATCTTGACAAGAATTCAGTTATAGCTCAGACACAGCATGGCTTTGTTAAGGGAAGGTCTTGCCTGACCAATTTGATTGGATACTATGATGTAGTCACAAAAGAATTGGATGCAGGGAATAACTTTGATATTATATACTTGGATCTTAGAAAGGCTTTTGATACTGTTGCACATGGAAGACTGCTGCACAAATTGGAGCAGTGTGGCATTGATGACAAATTGTTGCTAGGGATAAAGGGAAGACAGAGAGTGGTAATTAATGGACACTCCTCATCGTAGACTAATGTTATTAGTGGAGTCCCTCAGGGTTCAGTGTTGGATCCATTGTTGTTTTCTGTATTTATAAATAATATTGATAATGGTATATCAAGCTTAATGTCCAACTTTGCAGACGATTCAAAGGTTGGCAGGGTTGTTAAGGATGCTACTGACACTATGCTGCTGCAACAGGATCTGGAAAGGTTGAGCTGATAGGCTGAGAGGTGGCAAATGAAGTTTAACATTGACAAATGTAAGTACTACATATGGGGAACAGCAACCCCAGAGCAACGTATCAACTCTGTGGTACTACACTGACAGTGGTAGAGAATGAAAAGGACCTGGTGGTAATTGTGCAGGCAGATATGAAGTTCTGTGAGCAGTGCAGATGGGCTGCAAGAAAAGCTCATGGTGTCTTATCAATGATATACAGGAATTTTTCTAGTAGGGATAGGGAGGTGATTATTCCCTTGTATAAGGCAATGGTCAGGCTGCACCTTGAGTACTGTATACAGGTCTGGAGGCCTCATTTCAAGAAGGTTGTAGAGCTGCTGGAATGAGTACATAGAAGGGCAACAAGGTTAGTGAACTGAACAAAGAGTTGCTCTTATGAAGAAAGGCTTAAATTTTGCAAATTACAGTGTCTAGAGACTAGGCACCGGCAAGGTGATCTGATAGAGGTGTACAAAATCTTGAATGGTTTGAGCATGCTCAATGCTGATGGGATACTGCCTCTTGTTCAGAATAATCACCTGAGAGGGCATAAATTCAAATTGAGGAAAGACAGATGTAGGATAGATGTGCGGAAATTTGCCTTTAGCCAGCGGGTAGTTGGTTGGTGGAACAGACTTCCTTGTGGAAATTGATAGCCTAAATAAATTTAAGGCTCAGCTGGACAGGTATTTCGAACAAACGCAGGGGTGAAGTGGAAGGGTTTTTTTTTTTTTTTTTTTGGTTGATGCTGCATAAGCTTGCTTTCTTGCATCATATGCCTCTACTAATGCTAATGCTAATACCTGATTTACAATATCCCCTGCTGGAAGTGAAGGCTCCAGGGTGGGGGGAAACCCTGCCTTTCTGGGTGAAATGTCAGCATCTGTTTGCTTACCAGGGCCTTTCTGAGTCATTAGGCTCAGTCTGGCTTCTCATTTCTCATTCAGATTTGGGGACAATTCCTCATATTTTTTCTTGGGGGCCAGAACTGACTTCTGGTCCTCTCGGTCTTGTATTATGGCGACATCGGCATTTTCTGGGCACTGAGACAAATTACACTGCTGTTGTGCAGTTTGTCTTATTGGTGTGCATTTCACTCAGAGTCGCATCACCGAGATTATTATTTGGATGATTGGACATTTTGCTATTTCCGTTTGCTATTTCCATTTTGCTATAGTCCGTTCAGAATACTACTGTGCAGTGAAAACCGCAGATCTGTAGGTCAATTTGATGCTGAACAGTCCGTCGGCAAATATTTGGGCTGACTGCCACAAGGCACGTGGGAGGGGGGAACTCCCAAGTGCAAAATGCCCCTAGAGAGATGGGGAAACTTTCCTCAAAGGTTTTCGAGGTCCGGGAACAAGATGGTGGTATTTACTTTCCAAACATATGTGCAGGAGCAAAGTTGGCTCAAACCCATGGAAAGTCTATGAATGAGGGGAGGGGGATAACACCAAAAGAATGATCTGGGTATTGATATCAAGTTGGTCTTGTTTAATGGAGGGGATCTTCCTCTTTAAAGCAGTATAATTAGAATTTCTTTCCACTACCTGGATCGCTATTTACAGAAGCCTGTAAATTGCTCAATTTCCCTGGAGCATAGTGAGAGTTCCGACCACGTGGTGCACAATACCAAGGTAAACATATTAAAAATATATAAAAGAGCCATATTATTATTTCCTAGTTGTAAGTGACAAGTATAATTGCCATACAATATCAATTCAGTTCTTATATAAGTCATAAGAGTATAAATAAGAAAGTACTTCCTCTCGCGATGAGGTAAAAATCAATATGGCGCCCAAGATGGCGTCACTATTGTTGTGGCAACGTGTTTGTTCGGCATCGCGATGAGAAGAAGGAATAGATTAGAACAGTAAAAAAATACATGGTCATTATTGTGGTAATTTCCTATAACTAAATACTGCAAGGTTTCTAGTCTTTTCACCAGTTGTGCTTTGCCCTGTGGAGTCCACAGGGGACAAAACTATTTCTCGGGACACTAAAGTCCAAGATTTTGTATGCATATCATATACGTATGGTGACTATTACACACAATTTTTTAATACACTCTTATATTCTTTAAAACAAGTTATTTTTAGCCAAAAAGTCACCTGAATGTCCAGTGTCCTAAAGAGTTTCATCTAACATCGTTGGTGGGTGAAAATTCCAATTCTACATACTTTATAACACTGATTTACACAGAGCTCACAAATGCATGGCCACACACTCAATAAAAAATTAAAAAAAAAAAAAAAAAAAATGGGAGTGAAGGGATGGGAATTTTTGGGGTGGGACAGTTAGTTGACAATTCTGCAGGGTCTGAGGGAGAACAATAGCGTTTAAGTTGGACAAGTGCCGCCGCAATGAAATGGGGTAAAAACAGGTGGTTGCGGCAGGCAACTGTTGCCGAGGGCAGTAGTGTTGCCGAGGTTTAGGCAGCAAGCGGTACAGGTAGCATGACTGTTGCAATTAACTTGAAATATATTTCAACCCGTTTTTTCCTAGCATTGACCTACACACACACACACAATAATGTCAGACAATGGCAGCAGTTTGCTTTGGCTCTAACACGATCATTCATAAACAAATTAAAATTAAAAGTTACTTATCTGCTATAAGTCAGGTACCTCCATAATCCCTATGATTGGATAGCTTTCGATGTCCACTATACGATGATATCCATCAGATTGGGTAGCAAACTAGATTTATCACTAGATTTAAATCACTTTACGGAGAACAATTTACAATCAACTCGTCTACCGCCCACATGGCAGCAATCCTTGTATAGGTTTTACAGGAACCACTAAATTGTAGAATGTTTTAGCTTTTAATTCGTGGAATTAATCCCTTTAGCTTTTAAGAGCTAAAGGAATTAATTCTTAATCCTTTTAGCTCTTAATTCGTGCTTTCTACAGCTTCAACTTTATTGCCTAAAGGCCAGAAGTGCAAGCAATGAGTACGCAGGCCTCTCAAAATCAGGATCGAAATTTTCTTTGATATACAGAAACTATTTTCAATATAATAACCAAGGGGAAACAAAAAAGTTTGCTACATAAAAAATTCGCTATATGGAAGTTCGTTAAAGAGAGGTCTGACTGTATATTGGTTCCTTGTAAGAATCTCTCAGTGCATCAACCTTGTTTTGTGGCCAAATGTTCTGGCTCTTTCAAAATGTCTTCTCACCTGGTGTACCCTTCTCCCGAGTATAGTTAGTTCAGGGCACCACCAGGGAACTACCGGATTCCTTCGTTTTTTCTTTTGGATAGACAGGTTTGACAATTTTATCAAGACATTTTTCATAATCAGTACATGGTCGTCTGGGCTATAACTGTTATTTGATCTAGACCAGCATTTCCTATACTTGGGTATGCAGACCACTGTGGTTCCATAGACCAGTTCCAGGGGGTCTGCGAAACAGTGGTCAACCATATATATATATATATATATATATACAGGGTGTCTCAAAAATATTGGTACAAACGTTTAGGGGAGGTAGGTAACATCTAAAGGAATGTGAATCGCATAGGAACCCATAACCGGAAACGTCACGGGAAAGTAGTAGCAGAGGCACAAGAAGCAGAAACGACACAAGACAGTAATTAGTGGCAAACATTTATTTGACATAATATTAACAATGGAGTAGAGATGGGTGCATTTCATGATGTTACAACAGATGCTCGAAGGTTCCGCCATGAGATGCGATGCATGCGTGACACCGACACAGCATGGATTGGAGGACACGGTCGAACACACCTGGAGTTTCTTTGACAGTAGCAGCAGCGCAGACGAGTCTTGCCACGAGATCCATTTCCGTCTCCAGAAGCAATTCATACACAATAGATTTGAGGGCCCCCACAGAAAGAAACCAAGGCTCGATAAATCAGGTGAACGTGGGGGCCAGGCAACGGGTCCACCACAGCCAATCCATCGACACCCAAAATGCCTGTTCAAACGGTCACGAACACACCTTCCATAATGGGCAGGTGCCCCGTCATGTTGAAACCAAATGTTGCGTCTCACATTTGCTGGAACATTATCAAGTAACCCTGGTAGAACTTGTTCAAGAAGGATCCGATATTTAGCGGAGTTCATGCGGGATGGTAACAGGTATGGGCCAACTAAGCAGTCACCGACCATACCTGCCCACACATTTATTGCGAAGCGATGTTGTGCCACATGGGGACGCACACCGTGTGGGTTGTCGTGAGCCCACACACAAGCATTGTGCTGATTGAATAAGCCTTCCCGAGTGAAATAAGCCTCATCCGTGACCAAAACATAGGCTGGAAAATTCAAGTCTTGAACAACTTGGAAAAACCACTGCGCAAAAGCCACACAGCTTTTGCGCAGTGGAGCAGTAACTGATCTTGGGGGAGCAGTAACTGAACCTTTTGGAGATGAAAGGGGTGTAAGGAATCATCGTGCCAGACACGCTGTACACTGCAACGAGACACTCCTAAGGTAGAGGCAATGGCACGTGTGCTGGTAGTAGGATTATTCTAGACAGCATTCAACACACTTTCTACCATGACAGGAGTTTGCATCGAACGTGGTCTGCCCGCACTACTCCTGGTACCTCTAAATGACCCATAATCGCACAAATTTTGATGCACATGTGCAAACAAACAGTGGTCCGGTACATGTCTGTCTGGGAAGCGTTCTCCATAAATTCGTTGAGCGGCTCATCCATTGCCCTCTGCTAATCCATACACTAGGTGCATGTCTGCCAGCTCACAGTTCGTATATTGATGCATGCTCTTTGTGCGGCAACTTCTGCTTGAATGAGTAAACCAGAAATTTTCCCTCTCGCGAACTGATGAACAGCGCCATGTACCGACTTACGGTGACGTTTCCGGTTATGGGTTCCTATGCAATTCACATTCCTTTAGATGTTACCTACTTCCCCTAAATGTTTGCACCAATATTTTTGAGACACCCTGTGTATATATATAGGTAAACCTCGTATAACACGGTACCTATACAACACGGTTTCAATATAACGCGGTTTATAAATTGTGGCTACCCTTGTATGACACAGTCATGGTTTCGATATAACGCGATCTACAAATTGTTTTATCATTTCTTTTCACACACTTTTACCACGCGACTTAAAAATCAAACTTTATGTTCGTTAAATTTGTGTCTGCTCATATAACGGGTGGTTTCCAGAACCGAATTTATAAGGGGAAACACGCAAGTACATATAATACATATTTCTTTGTGTAGTGCCAATTTTTTAACTTATAAAGAGTTAATTGTTGTGCATTTATTTTTTATTTATTTTATAAATAAAATTTATTTTTTATTTATTTTATATTTATTTTTCCTTCTTTTGCAGTTTTTACCAAAACTGCAAAAGAAGGAAAAAAAAAAACCAACATTGAAAAGAAAATTCATTTCTCTCGAAGAAAAAAACTAAAATCTTGGATCGGCTGAAAAATGGAGAAAAACAAGGAGTTGTTGCAAGGACTTTGAATTTAAATGAATCAACAATTCGTATAATCAAACAAAATGTGCAGAAAATCAGAGATAGTGTTATTGCTGGGTCAACGATAAGTGCAATGCGCATTGCTCGTGTATGCGATATTGTAATTGAAAAAATGGAGAAATCTCTAATGGTTTGGATTGAAGATTGCACTCACAAGAAAATGCCTTTGAGTGGAAACCTTATTAAACAAAAAGCCCTCAAAATTTATCAATATTTAAAATGACTTGAACAAGATTTTTCAGAAGAAAGTTCTCAGCATAAATTTTGTGCCAGTAAAGGCTGGTTCGAAAATTTTAAAAAGCGATTTTCTTTGCATAATCTTCAGCTCCAAGGAGAATCAGTATCAGCAGATGTAGATGCTGCCCGAAAATTCCCAGAAGAACTTTTAAAAATCATTGAAGAAGGTGAATATAGTGCAGACCAGGTATTCAATGCAGACGAATTTGGGTTAAACTGGAAAAAAATGCCAAAACGCACTTATATATCAAAAAATGAAAAAACAGCTCCTGGATTCAGTTTCTAAAGACAAAATTACTCTACTGTTTTGTAGTAATGCATCAGGTGATCACATCACAAAACCAATGTTAATTAACCGATCTTTAAATCCTCATGCTATGAAAGCGATTGACATGTCAATTCTCCCTGTTTATTGGAAAGCCAACAAAAAGGCATGGCTTACAGCTAGTAGATTTGAAAATTGGTTTTTAACTGTTTTGAGCCTGATATAGAAAGATACACAAAGACAAAGAATATCGACTTTAAAATTTTACTAATTTTAGATAATGCGCCAGGGCACTCAAAAAATGTAACCCATCCGAATATTAAAAGAATTTATTTGCCACCTAATACAACGTCACTTATTCAACCCCTTGATCAAGGGATAATTTAAACATTTTAAAGTGTATTATATTCATCAAACATTCGAATTAATTTTGGAAAAAATGGAATCTAATCCAAACATGACACTGCCTCAAGTGTGGAAAAAGTTTTCAATATTTAACTGTGTAAAAATTATTTCTCTATGTGTAAAGGAGTTAAAACCCTCTACACTGAAAGGTTGCTGGAAAAAAATATGGCCTGGTGTCGTCCATAATCAAAATTTCATTGCATATAATGCAAAATTTATGCATTATATGCAATGAAATTTATGTACAATTCCTAATTTTTATAATTTTATGCTATGTATTCGTTAAATAATTAGTTACATGAATTCTTGAATGAATAAAATATGTTTTTGTTGAATGTCATTGTTTTTTTATAATTAAAAAAACACTACGTAACATAACCCTACATTTTGTATGAAACCTGAATGTCATATAAAGCAATTTCTATAACGTGTGATATTTCTGGAACATAACCTCTGCGTTATACAAGAGTTACCTGTATATATATATATATAAAACATATGTATATGTTATATATAGGGGTCCGCAAACTGTTTTTGATATTTGAAAGGGTCCGTGAACCTTTTTTGATTTTTGAAAGGGTCCGTAGATCTCACTGGTTTGGGAACCACTGATCTAGACCACTCATTTTCCTGCTTTTGCAGCTTAGCTGTTGTAAATTCTGTGAAGATATTCCAATTTTCTTTCTTTATGTTATATCTTTTGATATCCAACAGGGATTGTTTGTCTGTTTTAACTGTTTATTTAGTTTGAAAGTAATTGCACTATGATCTGATATTACAGACATAGCAGTCTGTAGTTTTATAAGCTATTGAATTTGTAGCAAGAGTGACATCAATGTCACTCTTCCACATAGTACTGCTAAAAGTTGGAAAGTTATTTGGCTAATTTAATACCTGAAATGTGGAGGTAACTATATTCAGTAAGTAGCTGGCCATTGTGTGTGCCTGCTCTATTTTCTTCTTCCCACAATTCCGTAACCTTATGGTATAGCCATAAGGTTACGGAATTGGGGGAAACCTCTGGAGCCACATTACAATTAACACTATGTACCATAAGGTTGACCAGCATTTGACATCAGCACACACAATTATGTTAGATTAGGTAGCAAATCTGTAACTATTTGTAGATATTCAACAGTGTGATTAGATCTTCACCTGGTCTGGAATACAATGAAAGAATATAAAATTGTCCCACAACACTGGTGATATGTGCACACACTGCCACTGAGGAGCAGAGGTGACCCACCTTTGTGACAGTGATGTCAGTATTTTTTAACTATTGCAGTAGAAGGGACACCTGTGGTGCATTATATGATCTTATAGCCTTGACTATCCTTGAACTCTACTCTGTGTGTAGGGGTTCTTGGAGTACCAAGATATCTATATTATTTTCCTCTAACTTGTGTTTGATCTGATCAACAACTGTACGTGCCCTCTGAACATTCAACTGGATGAAGTTTAGAGCCATAGTCACATTCATGTTCTCAATCTGGATAATTTTTGGTAACAGGGGTATTTTACAACCCTGATACTGTACAAATGGTCAGACAGCATGTCTGACTTATAGCACTTTTGGCTGCTGATTTTTGTTTTTTTTTTCAGTTTTTATAGTCATGGCGAGTGATGGCACAGTGGCCACAGACAGGAGTTTTCCTGACTGCAGTCCCTGGCAGTATGTCCATATTTGTGACAGCTATAACACTTTTGAACAGGGAAGTGTTCCCTGAATCTACGGCTGGTTCAGCCAGTATAGATCTCTGTTGTCCTTTTAATTGCTGCCATATTTTAGGCGAAATCATTGCTATTACATTCAACTGCCCATTTTTTTGGCTTTTAGTGCCTCTCTTTAACTGAAATTGATCCGCAAATTCATCAATGGTTATTATGTCATTAAAATTCTTGTAGTATATGTCTGTCATTAATTCCCTTTCAGGGGTAGACTCTACTATATCAAAAATAAGTATATTGAGATTTCTCCCTTTAGGTTTTTCATGTTGAAGGCCTAGTTTGTCCTTTTTGTTTGCAACTTCGATCAATATTCCATTATTCCTTATCTTCCTCACTGTGTTCACTTTCACTTCTTTCAGGTGGGGCTTGAGCTTAGTGATTACTGTATCTTCTGCCTTTTTATAATTTTTTTAGCATTTTTTACAATTCTTTTTAAATTCTGGTATGATTTTTGACAATAATTTTACTATACTGGGCAATCAATTCTTTATCCAAATAAGAATAAATTAACAGTTAAAAGCTATGTAAAACATTTATGAATAAGTTTTTTTAAAAGTTTTTTTAAAAAAAAACTTAGAAATTTTGTGAAGAAATCCACTCGTGAAAAGGGTCGAACTAGCCAGTCTTTTATTGATCCATTTCAGCATTCTCTTCTTGCTATGCTTTCTTAATGGCATACATGCATATGGGCTTCCATACAGCTTTAAAATCATCCCATCCCATCCCATCCCATCCCATCTCTCTCTCTCTCTCTCTCATCATAGTCCTCTTTCCTGAAATTAAATCTCCTGCCTGTATCTTTAAAAACTAAGACCTCACTCATCAGTCACCTTGGCACTCTCCACTAAGGGCTTCTGTATCATCAACCCTTTGATATTTTCAGTATCAGGTCCAGAAATTCTTGCCACATGCTGGTATATTTTCTTATTAGCATTAGCATTAGCATTAGTAGAGGCATATGATGCAAGAAAGCAAGCTTATTCAGCATCAGCCAAAAAAAAAAAAAAAACACACACCACTACCATTTCACCCCTCTGTTCGTTCAAAATACCTGTCCAGTTGAGCTTTAAATTTGTTTAGGCTATCAACTTCAACAACAAGTGATGGAAGTCGGTTCCACCAACCAACCACCCGCTGGCCAAAGGCAAATTTCCGCACATCTATCCGACATCCGTCCTTCCTCAATTTGAATTTATGCCCTCTGAGGTGATTATTCTGAGCAAGATGAAGAATCCCATTAGCATTGAGCATGCTCAAACCATTCAAAGCCTTATACACCTCTATCAGATCACCTCGCCAGTGCCTAGTCTCCAGACTGTAATTTGCAAAACTTAAGCCTTTCTTTGTAAGAGCAACCCTTTGTTCCATTCACTAATCTTGTTGCCCTCCTCTGTACCCGTTCCAGCAGCTCTACATCCTTCTTGAAATGAGGCCTCCAGACCTGTATACAGTACTCAAGATGTGGCCTAACCATTGCCTTATACAAGGGAATAATCACCTCCTTATCCCTGCTGGAAAAATTCCTGTATATCATTGACAAGACACCATGAGCTACTCTTGCAGCTCGTCTGCACTGCTCAGAGAACTTCATATCTGCCTGCACAATTACCCCCAGGTCCTTTTCATTCTCCACCACTGTCAGTGTAGTACCGCAGAGTTGATACGTTGCTCTGGGGTTACTGTTTCCCATATGTAGTACTTTACATTTGTCAATGTTAAACTTCATTGAATGCTATTTATGTCAAGCATGCCACTGGTTTGCCCATGCTGATCTTGCTAATTTAAATATTTTACCCACCATGGTAGGTTTCCCTCCCAATTGCTTAAGGGACAAATTTCACATTTAATTTAATATTAATGCACACAGGTAATAAGTATAGTATTTAAAATAGTCAATTTTTTTTCTGTCTTTATGTCATATCATGGGTTTATATTTTATTTTAAAATTAATAGATTAATTCTCACCTCCTATATAATCTGGATGACAAAAGTAAAATAATACTTTCTTCAGACCATACAACTTGAAGATTTTGTTTACTGAATTCAAAGGTATTCTGAAAGATAAAAGAAAACGTCTGAATTGTTATTAGCATTATTCATTACCGACTATGTAAATAGAGATAATTGGCCATTTATGATACAGCCGTGCATCATTTTCTCTATAAGAATAAGGATGCGTGGATGTTTGTTTGTTTGTTCATAGTATTTCACTTACATATTCTTACACACAACTTCTATAGAGAATTGATAATTTAAATCATATGCTGGGTAAAAATTTTCATATACTTGCTAAATTTTCCACGAGAGAGACAGATATCCATCAAATAACTTATTCAAAACTTGATCATTAAATAAACTTCTTAAAAATTAAACTATACTTTTCAGACATGTCTCAAAACCTCTATATAATATGAGGGAGCAGTCAATAAGAATTTATCGTCACATAAAATTATTTGAGTTAGGGATTTGAAACTTGGCTGGCAATTTCATCCTTCTCTATGTAGCTAACTCCTAGAGCTACACATTTTCCTTACCTATGGATAAGCTCTTTTGAGCCTCTTGAACAGAACTCCTCACTCTGAGAAGAAAACCAGGTTTAAATTTCATTAATTACCTCCTCATCAGTCTGAAATCTGTGGCCCCATAATGGTTTCTTCAATTTAGGGAAGCAAAAGAAATCTAAAGATGAGAGGTCAGGAAAATAAAGTGGATGCTGCAGACTTTCAAAGTCACACCTGATTGCGAAATCCACTGTGAGAGCAGCATTGTGAGCAGAAACATTGTCAGCTAGGAGGCAGACAGCTTTAGATAGCTTTCCACCTTTCTTCAACTTGATAGCCTCTCTTAAATTTCCCTGGAGTTTTCTGTAGTATTCTCCAGTGATGATGCCATTGCCTTTTAGGAGGTAATCTGTGAGGATCATAGCTTTAGAGTCCCAGAAGACCAATAACACAACCTTGTTGGCAGGCAATAGTACTTGGGCTTTTTTGGGTGTTGGTGAAGATGAATGTTTCTATTGTATGCTCATTCTAGATTACAGTGACGTGCCCAACAATAATCCATCATCACAATTCAGTCAAAAAAATTATTATTCTCTCTACAAAGCTCCATTAAGCTTGGCATGTATGCCAAGGACTGTTTGGAATATTGTGAAGCCTGTGAAGCTTTTGAGAAAGCAGCATCTCAGGACCTTGGACTGCCACCTTAGACATGTGCAAGAACTCATGAATTATGGTCCATACAAACCCATGACTAATGTTCACATCATTTGCTATACAATTTATAGTCACACATCTGTCTTCAAGTACTAGTTGTTCCACTTTAGCCAGAATGTAGCTGAGATGGGTCTTTCTTTTGGGTCATTGCGTAAACTGCATTGCCCACATCTGAACTGTCTTTAACAGTATTTCACAGTTTTACATACAGCTTTCCTCTTCTCGTGGATTTGTTTTGCTTCTTTGCTTTGCAAATGAAGGAATTTTATAAGGGATTGGATTAACCATATCCAGCATAGCACCTCCTGCTGTAGTCATGATTCTAGTTCAGCAACTGGTGGATCTAAGAATATATAATTAGCTCAGTGTTTCTCAACCTTTTTGTTGCTGAGGCACATTTTTAAAGACGCTAAAATTTCACGTCTACAATTACTACTATACTCATATATTCACAAACAGGAAGTTATTTCTGTTGGAGAAATAACTTCCTGTTTGTGATATATTTGTGGGTATATTTAATATACTTATTATTTGTTTTAAGTGCTTTTAATGTCTCTTTATTTATTTATTTTTTTTTGAACATACATGAATTACATGTAATTTAAAAAAAAATAGTGAAAAATTACATAATTATATAAAAACAAACAAAAATACAATAATAACATTTTAATCAGTGAGACGGTTGGGTTTGAGGTAATAAAATTTTAATTGTCTTTTCCAAAATTCCAAAAATTGGCACAGCGTAAATAAATGATTTTTTTTGTTTGAATTTTTATTATAAAACTTGGATTTATTATTATTATTTTTTTAAATTTGCATTTTCTGCGGCACATTTGAAGCATACTCGTGGCACACAGGTTGCAAACACTGCATTAACTTATGAGATTAGTAGTATATATATATATATATATATCTGTTTATCTTAGTAGTATATATCTATCTATATATTTATCTTAGTAGTATATATATATCTATATATATATTTATCTTAGTAGTATATATATATCTATATATATATCTATCTATATATATATATATATATATATATATATATCAAATCTCTACCTAAAATATTTATAGTTGAGGGAAAATACTTATTGACCATCCCTTGTAAATTGAACTGTCTGATTTTGTTTTGTACTTTTGCATTTACATTAACAACTTTCATTTAAATTGTATCAGAAGAGTACTTCAAAGAATATAAAAATTTTTATAAAGATAAAAAGTTAGTTTTTTCCCTTTAAATTTCAAATTTGAATTTTAATCTCAGAAACCTTTTTTCATCTGTGAAAAAAGGTTTCTGCAAGTCCTGTAGAAAACTGGGAGATTTACTTTTATAAAGAAAAGAAATTTTATTTAAAAGGAGCAATTTTATTTATTTTATAAATAAGTCATTTGTATTGTTACAATATTTTCAAAAACTTATTTCTAATATATGGAGAATGAAAATGACTGAGGAGAAACATGCAGTCAGACAGGCTGCTAAGACAGCTTATGGGGTTTTGTTGATATACAGGAATTTTGCCAGAAAGGATAAGGAGGTGATTATTCCACTGTTGGACCAAATCTTGAGTACTGCATACAGGTCTACAGGCTAAATTTAGAAAGGATGTGGCTCTATTGGAATGGTTGCAGAGAAAAATAATGAGATTAGCAAGGGGAATAAAAGGATACGCTGAAGAAGAAAGTCTTCATTACTGGAAATTGGGTACTGTGAGGATACCCAATCGAGGTGAATTTAGTACACTCAATGCTGATAGCAACCTGCCTCCTGTACAGAATACACATGAAGGGACATAAATTCAATTTCAGGAAGGATGGTTGATTGTTGGAACAAACTTTCATCTGGTATTGTGGAAGTGGATAGTTTGAATAAAGCCAAGGAAGAACTAGACAAACTGTTAGAAGGGATAAAAAGGTTATACGGGAAATGTTGTTGTTGTTGGGTTTTTTTTTTTTTTTTATCTTGTTTTCTTGCATCATTTTCCACTATTAATACTAATGCTATACATCAAGAGAAGTAGGCAGAAAGTCCTGGTTCATCAGGACTGGCTCCATGTCTTCATCACCCTAGCTCTGTTTTCATTTTATCTCTTTTCCTCTCCACTACAGGACAGCTGCATATCTTGAACAGCCATAATGATAATGGTTCAAACCTTCTCTGGGGAAACTACGCCAAGATTCTTTCCGTTCTCTGATATGATATTCCTTATCAGAAACTTCTTAATTGAGAATATATATATATATATATATATATATATATATATATATATATATATTTTTTACCTCTTTTCTTCAATATCTCTTTACCCCACTCCATCAAATTCATGTCATTATCGCTCTGCCATTTATATATAGTGCACACAGAATTTTGACTTTCTTACACTGAACCTTGACCTGCAATCAAATTTCCCATGAAATGTTTGGGAAGTTAGATTGAAGTCTAACTTCCCAATTCAAATAGCTTTCTCTCTCGGAAAAGTTTTCTCCCCAAAGCCTTACGTAAGAAAGGCCTTGGGGAGGTAAAAATCAGAAAATTCACAAAAAATTAAGTTGTTTGTTTGTTGTTTGTTATTTGGTTTTTAGGAGCAATAGCAACTAAGGCCATATTGCTCCGGGGATATGCGGTGGCCATTCTCTGACCTTTCTGCATCCTCCATATTTGGTGGTCAGGCCCAAACCCCGGTCTAATCAAGAAGCTTGTGCTACGCACTGCTGCTCCTGCCCACCTGGCTACAGAGGTGCCAATTAAGTTGTAATGAGTAAATTTGGTAGGAGAGGGCAGAGCTAAGAAGAGCTAAGGATGGAACAAAATTCCACTTGCATATGAATAGAAACAAATAAACAAGATCACCAACTGATCTACACAAAATTTTCATCCATTAAAATATCACATAACATAATACCAGCATACTTCAATGTAAAGATCAAAAAATTCACAAAAAATTAAGTTGTAAGGAGTAAATTTGGTAGGAGAGGGCAGAGCTAAGAAGAGCTAAGGATGGAACAAAATTCCACTTGTATGTGAATAGAAACAAGTAGAATATATCAGATAGACTTCGTTACAAAACGGAAGAGGTGAAGTTACAGACAAACCATACAGATGAAGGATAGTTAAACAGGTACTTTGCAATGACCATTACAAATGAAAGTATATTTGAATCAGAAATAAACAATGAATAAGAGTCAACTTGTCATAAACAGCGACATAATGATCTAAGTGTAAAGTGTGCTAGCTGTCTGACAGCACCGGGGGTTACCCACATATCCGTGTTGTATTCTTTGTAAGTGACACGGAACTCTGTGGAGGCCAGAGATTTAAAAAGTGTGTGGGGAGTGTTATGTACTGTTGTTTCTCTGACCATTTAGCTGTTGGGCCCTATTGGGACCCACCATTGCCCACATTTTGCCACGAGGAGACAGGTCAGGCACCCAGAAAATTATTTAAGTACTATGGCAGGCCCCGCCTCCCCTATTTTCCAAGGATTTCAGTGGCAAGACCTATATATATATATATATAAAAGGGGGTGAACACTAGAATTTGTAAAGGCCGAAAGAGGTTTATGAGAAAGTGGCTGAATTTTTAGATGTTGATTAGAATTTGGAGGCATTGTTAGGGGCGTACTCGGTTGGTTTAGTTAGAATGGGAGGGAGAATGGAGACTGGGGGAACAGGTAGAAGGATGGGGATGATAGAGTAGGCATCTCCAAAGAGGTCAGTGGGGACAAGCCCCACCATGTAAAGTATGGGGGAAGAGACAGAGACTTGTCACCTCCCACCCCTGCCTGACGACATGATGATTACTGAGAAACATCTCTCTTGGAAAAGTTTTCTCCCCAAAGCCTTACGTAAGAAAGGCCTTGGGGAGGAAAGAATACATCCAGTTACACCATTTGCAATTACACCATACAGCCTATTGTATTAAAGAATCATATGGAGTTGAATTCAGGCTATTAGTAATGATGTGTCCAATTATAACTGACCACAATACCAAAGGCTGATATGATTCTGTCATATAACTATTACATATTTAAAATAACACATTCCTTTCTTTTTTTATTTATTGTACTAAGTGGTCCAAGCCAGCTTTCCTGGCATCCCTGCCACTATTTATATACTGAACTTCTGCACTTCATGTGCCCACTCCATTATAGGGTATTGGAGCACGCTACAGTTCACGTCATGTAAGTTTGAGTCTCTGCCAGGAAAAAAAGCTATTGAGAAAGTCCTAGTACTAGCCCTCTTGAATCGCTTCACCTTTCTTTTTCCGTTATGTTTGCTGTAGCTGAGACACAGGTAATCTTCTATCGTTGTTTAACACAGGTGAAAGAGACACAGAAAATCATCTTCCGTTATGTTTGCTGCAGCTGAAAGAAACGGGTAGTTTTATCAGGACCGTAGGCAAGACAGATGGATTGTTCTTGCTCCATTTGCAGAAGGTCTTGTCTTCTCTTGAAAACCTGTACTGCACAATTTTGGAAAGCACCAAAGTCTGTCCTTGTCTTCAGCAGAAGGGTCTCACATCCAGAAGTCAGCATTTGCATGCTGAGTGCTCCATCAATCAATTCCTCTCGCAGATCCTAGTACTCATGGCATCTATACAGAAAATGTGCTCAGTCTTCTTTTCCTCCACAAGTACACCAAAAATGTGCTGAAATACCTAATTCATTAATTTTCCAAAGAAGGATCCAGGTCCCATAATCAGGAATGTTGAATAAAGATTTTTTTGAAATTCAACTTGGCACACCCTTTCCAAACTGTTCAATATTTGGAAGAAATGTTTTGGTTATTAAATCCTTGGTACAACTGTACCATCTGTCTTGCCACCAGTCAATAAGAAGTGTCCATAATCGTTTCCTCTCCTCATCATAACCACCATCACAACAAATCTCAATTGACATCCACTCATGTAGCTGTCTACGCCTAGAAGAACATTGACTTAAATACTAAAACAAGATCCAGTGGCAGCCATCCTGTTATCACCTGCAAAGGCCTCATTTGACACAGTCCTACAGGCCATATTGAGTTGTAACAACATTACCTGTTGAATTGAAAATATTTTCCTAACATTTGCCTTTTGCAATTCACAATCTAGCCAGACATGCACACCATAGCTCGAAATTTGGTAAGAAGATAGTCATAAAATAGATTCAATGCCTTGCCTCCCCGACTCCTTCCTAGTTACATGCCCAGTCATACCAACAAATTTACAAATCTTCTCAACAATGTAACTGATGTGTGAGACAAATCATAACTGCCTATCAATCTTAACTCCTAGGTATTTGATTGTCTTCACACATTGCAGACTGGCTCCAACTATTCGACATTGTGGATTTCTCGTAATAGACAGGTATCCTTTTAACAACACAGTTTTGCTCTTTTCTGTTGAAATCACAAGCCTATGCAATCTCACCAAGTACTCAGCTCAGATAAAATAAAGTGTGATCACTCCTCTAGTTGGAGCTTCGAGTCGCCTTCCATCAGCAAAACTAAGTCATAAGCATATGCAATCATAATTACGTTGTCATACTCCAATTTTAACTAATTATTTACGACTAAATTCCACAGTAATGCGCCAAGGACTGACCCTTATGGACAGCCTCTTACAACTTGTCTGATAATGCTCTCTATGCTGATTTACTGTAACTGTCTTGTTGCAGAAGTAATCTCTTATAACAGAGTAGATCTATGATGTGCAGTTTGCCTGATGTAATACCATAAGAATACTGTGCCAGTTGATGCTATCAAATGTCCCAGCAAAATCTACAAAGATACCCAGACAATATTTTGATCTGCATCGATGTACAGCAGATTCCACCAACTTTCCCCCCAACGCAACATCAGTCCATCTCCTGCTGTAAACCCACATTGCTTTTCAGACCACTCGCAGTTTTCTTTAATACATTCCATAATTCTACTTGCCAACAATCTTTCATAAACTTTCCCTAGTCCATTCGACAATGCAATAGGGCAACATGAATCTGCCCTTTCCTTCGGTTTCAATGGCGATTTCAGAAGACATTTTAGAAGAGCTTCCTTCTATAGTGGTGGAAATACTCCATCTCTGAGACAAGTGGCAAAAATGCTTAGCAGGTGCTCTGGTATCAATTTTAGACTGTTTTATGACCTCCCCCCTCAATGAGGTCCATATCTGGATATTTATTGTTCTTGATTCTTTGAACTGCGACATCTAGCTCATCCATCTGGAAGCTGCACTCTTTCCCACTGCCTCTATAACTTTCATTATGCAATTTCATTTCCAAGTATTTATTTCCATTGTCATCAGAATCCCCATTTGCTTTTATGTCATTCACCAATTTATCTAATATCAAACCTACACTTTCTTTCCACATTCGAGAAGTACCATCTGTAGCCTGAATCAAACATGTGATATCTCCCGCTGGGTTTTTAATTTTATTAGTACAGTCAGTTCTCATATAGCACGATAGTTGTGTTCCTAGAAACCCTCGTGCAATGCAAAATCATGCAATATAAACAACAGGCCCTAAGGGAAAAATAGGGTTAGGCGCCGACCACCCAAGATTGAACACACATTTGTAACCAAAACATTACCAAACACAAATAATCATAATAAAATACTTACGTATTTTATTATGTAAGTTTGTAATAGTCGTAATAAAATATTGCTAATGCTTTTGCTTCTATCATAATCAAATTTGTTCTTTCTTTGATTTTCTATCCAAACAGATGACAGCCGTTCCATCTCTTCCAATTTGTGTCTTGATCCAATAGATTTTAATTACACTTTGAGTTGTTCCTGCTATGAAAGTTGTTTTTATTTTCTCTGCATTCTTTCTAATTCTTGGCATTGCCTCATTTAAGCCTGTAGCACGTACAATATCACATGGTCTTTCATTTCGCTCAAAGCATTTCACAATTTCATATTTTCATATTTCCCCGGTAGGCCGGAGGCCAGTGTGATTTTGGCCATAAACGCTAGTATGAAGCCGCTACAAATTTTCCCAGGTAAGAATTTTTGACCAGTCCGCCTCTGTGTATCGATATTGCTTTTCTTTTTCTCTCTGAATCTGTAGTGTCTTCACCAGGATGCTTCCTCTTCACACCTTTTAAGAATTTCACTCATTTTTCGGGAATAAAGCACAATTACAAAATGAGGAGGCACACTTGATACACATCAACAAAGCTGCGCGCGTGTAGCAAATGAATAAACAACACTGTAAAGGCAGAAATACTATTAACACCTCACTAGCTCACATTTCTGGGGGTTACTACCATAAAACAATAAAAACAATTTCCAGTTGCATTTCTGCTAGTGGAATCTGTTATAAACTGGTAGTAAACTCGATCTAATTGCATTTGCGATAATACTGATAGCTGGAATTGTGTGGGGTTTTTATGTTATTATGGTGAAATGTGTTTCCCCTTCATTGATATAAAAACAAATACTGTACATTTTCAGAATCTTATTTTCATTCCTATGTTGCGTTCAGTTGGGGTGATTCCGCGTTCGACTGCTGTTTCTTGTAAATGCAAAGGTGAATCGCACATAAGCAAATTTGGTTCGTGTTATATACAATATCGTTCTCCTATTTATAAATTGTGTATGATCGAATTTGTGTAGTATAAACACATGTTATACGACGACTGACTGTACATAATTTATAAACCAAGCCCCAAGGGTCATTTGTTCCCACATGTCCTTACAAGTTCTTTCCACACATTTAAATTTTTTTTTTTTTGTGATCAGCCATGTGTATCTTCCACTCAGTTGTTGATACTCATTCTTTAAATGTATATGATTTGCTTCAGCCCGACGTTTGCTTCTTTGATATATCTTCCTTGCTTTATTGGTTTCTTTGCATAGTATTGTCAACTGTGGAGTCCACCACTTAACAGGATACATTTAGTTTCACAATGCCTCACTGCAACTATAGAAGCATTTTATAACCAACCCGTATCAGCTTAACTGCTGCAGGGCCACTCAAATCATTTAACACATGAGCTGACACTGTGCCTTCTGTTTGCGTAATTCTTCATTAAACATATTCCAATTAGCAGTATGGACAGAGAACCATCAAAACTGGCTCTCTATATACCTAGAATGACGAGTAACTTTTTCTGTAATTTCAAACCTGATCACACTATGATCACTGGAGACTCAGTCAGACTCAATGCTCCAGCTCGTTGTGTTTGGACCCTCTTATAGTTGACAGTGTGATATCAATATTCGATTCCTCATTCAGTGTCCAATATGCTCTGATCTCTAATTATGGATTACGAGATTATTTCAAATGACTGTTTCTCCAGTAATCACCCTCTGTTATACTTGCTAAAACACAAAGTATTTTTGGAATTAGAGTCCAAACACAAAATTACTGTTTGTCCTTTCAGATATTCTAAGTGAAGTTCAATATCTGCAACATGATGGAAGTATATCAACACCAAGTAAAATTATACATCCTCACTTTCAACACAGACACATACAGCAAGAGAATTACAAAACAAATGCAGCATAGTCACCTCTAAGTTATTATTGAATACAATGATTACAGCTATTGTATGCTATTCTCAGCTCAACTTTAACAGCTTTTGATCATTGTGAATTCAGCTGGATTATTTTTATATTATTGTTACTACTAATCCATTCATTATGACTGCTACATGTACCATTCCCATATTTAGAGTAATTCTGATTTGAACTTACTTGACTACAGTCTTGCCCCATTCTGAATATCAGATATGTCTATTCTTTCAATTATAAATTTCCGTGCTCTTTAAAATTCTGGACATCACTTGTCCCTAACTGAATGGCCTGCCTTATTTCAGTGATTCAAACTGCCAAATTATGAAATTTGTGCTACCTCAGCATTTATAACAACATCAATTTTCAAGGGGAACTTCTGCACCACATAGTCACAAGCAGCCACAAAGTACTTCCTCATTAAGCAAAAGAACAGAATCTTCTCCCACTGTTTTAGACTCTCTTGTCATTTCTACTGCCCCTTGCTTCATTTAGCGATCTTTAGATTATAGAATGGCGGTTCTTTGTGCTGCAGATGATGGCTGTGTGATGAGGTTCCTGATACTGCAGGCATGAGCTTTGGCAGCTGCTAGATAATCACGAATGATTCAAGAGGACTAGTACAAATAGGCCAGTCCATCCCTAGTTAGTCCACATTTCATCACTGGGTGCTCTTTCAAGACAGAGTATTTGAGGACAGGTGCTTCTCCGAGTGGTTTCAAATCTGAGTACTCGACAAGGACAGGTGCTTCAGGCTGTGCATTTCATCACTGATTGGTCTTTTAAGTCGGTGTACTCGACGAGTCCATTGGAGACGTCAACCTCTAATTAAGCATATTTCAACGCTTATGAAGACGACATTTGCAACAGATCTGTGTTCATCTTCTGACTACAATTTACTGATACTGATGAGAATACTTCCCTGGTTTGACTGCAATTTACTTTGAAGAATACTTCCATGGTGTGGAATTCAGGTTATATTTCATTTATTAAACACATTTTTCTCAGACTGTTCATTACATTGAAAATTTATATGCTGATGGCAATTTCTCACTAGCTACTTTCCATAGCAGGGACTGCAAATTCATTATATATGAACTGCAGAGCTTCAATGTCTTATAATGGTGCAGGAACATGAAGCACTGAATTTCAATATTTTGTAATGGAGCAGGAATTAGTGCTGTAAGTCTGTAAATATCTGTACAGTATTGTGATTATTGGCGGGGATGCCAGGAAAGCTGGTTGAGACCACCTAGTACAATAAATAAATTTTAAAAAAAATACCCCCTTGACCTTGGCAGTAAAAATGCCCATGACTAAGAATCAAATTTCAGGTTTGATTCTGATTTAGTCATAGGTTAGCATATTAATTTCCATTTCATTTTTGAAATTGATATATTAATCAATTACCAAAATGGAAGTGAAAGATACAAACACTGTTGGTAAGATAAATTTGCACTTAACATTCTTCAATAAATCGAAGAGCAATGATCTCAGTACAGATATGTAACAGAGTTTGAACCGAAAACTTATGTCCAGATTTTCATATTAACATTTCAAAATTCCTAAATGTTGTGAAATAAATCTTCTGTTAAGAATTTATTAAAATGAGCAAAAGAATCTGAGGTTCTAAAGAAAGAAAACAAAGGATCAAAACATTCTCAATCATATTTTTAATCACATATTTGAATTTATATTTTTAGTCAAGTTGACAATTTGTCACGAGTGTACAGGAAGTACAGGCAGGACAGGAGGAGGAGTTATGCTTAGTTAGAAGCATATTAAATCTAAGGCAGTGAATCCACAGTTAACGTGGTTACCAGTGCAATTTTGAGTCAGTTTGGTGTGACATAAGTACTGGGAAAAACAAAAATGAGAGTAGTAATGTATTATAATAATGACTAATGACTGTAATGAGTACAACAAACATCCATACAGAGAAAAAATAGAGCGGGATAGTAAATCAGAATGTTTTGTAATAGTGTATTTTAACTTTCAGATATTGACGAGAACTTGAGTTGGTCACTCACACATTAGAAAGACTTTACTGGATGACTGATTTCTGCAGCAGAACATTAGAGAAGCAAATCAAAAGGAAGCGCTTGATCTGATTATCAGCAGAAATTCTTTATGCATTAAGAACACCTGCAGGTAAAGACTCCCTGAATTGCAGTGATTACAGTGTGTTTATGTGGGATTTACTTAAAGACAAAAGTAGGAAGGGATTTTTCTTTCTAAGGGTGACTGGTTTCCGAAAGTTTTTAAATTCTATATATCAGGCCCAGCTGATGATATTACCAACAGCAAATTCTAATGGAATGCATTCAGGGAAGTAATCATAGAAGCTACTAGGTTTTTCATATCAACAAAGAAATAACCATTCCAGGCTTAAACCTAAATGTAAATGTCAGATAAACTGATGACACTTCTGGCAGAGAAGAAAAATGAATTGGATGCATGTACATTATTACATGATACAGAGGCCAATGGTAGATATAAAGTAGTTTGTAATCAAGTAGCAAACAATGTCAGGCAAGCTAAGGAAGATTACAAGATGTCTCTGGCAAAGATTGCCAAGAAATGCAGCAAAGACATCTTTACTTATATTAACAGTAGAAGGAAATGGTTGAATCCCATTGTTCCACTTGATGTTGAAGGTTTCACTGTTGATAATTCTGCTAAGGTTGCTGACAAACTGAATAGGTATTTTGCATCTATACTCACATATGAGGAGTTCTTTAGTGAGGGAAATTCCAGCTGTTCATTAAAATCTAACAGGGACCTAAATGATTTTGTGATAACTGATAGGAAAGTGGAAGAGAAATTGTTGAAGCTTAACATAAAAAAGGCACCTGAAGTGGATGGGGGGGTTATCCAATTATATTAAAGGAAGCAGCAGAGGTAAAACAACCTTAGCCATAATTATAAGAGCATATTTGGATTCATAAGTAGTCCCCCTATGGAATGAGGATATGCAAATGTATACCCAATTCACAAAGAGATCAAAAGGTGACATGATTAATTTATGTTTTTGGGAAAATAATGAATTATCTGGTAAAAGAAGTAATTGCGGTATCATCTAGAAAAGGATGCAATTATACTGCAGTCACAGCATGGTTTTCTTAAGGGGAGATCTTGTCTGACCAATTTGATTGACTATTATGATATAGTGACAATAGAAATGGATGCAAAAATAATTTAATACTTGGATTTCAAGAAAGCTTTTGATACTGTTGCACATACAAGACTTCTGTACAAATTGGAATAGTGTGGCATTAAGGGCAAGTTACTGCTCTGGATAAAGAGATGGTTGAGTGGGAGAAGGAAGAGAGTGGTTATTAATTTAGACTGCTCTTTGTGGACTAATGTTATTAGTGGAGTCTCCCAGGGTTCAGTTCAAGGTCCATTGTTGTTTTCTATATTAATAATGATATTGATGAAGGTATATCAGGCTTAATGTCTAAGTTTCCAGATGGTACAAAGGTTAGCCAGGTGGTTAATGACAGCATTCAGGATAAGCTGTTGCAATAAGTTAAAAAAATTAGGCAAATGTGCTGAGAAATGACAGCTGAAACTTAACATTGACAAACGCGAGATATTGCATATGGCAGTGGTAATTCCAGGTTAATGTACCAACTGTATAGTACTACTCACAGTAGAGGAAAATGAAATGGACCTGGGGTAATTGTGCAGTCAATATGAAGTTCTCTGAGTAATACAGACAGAATGCCAAGAGAGATGATGGGGTTTTGTCTATGATATGCGAGTACTAGGAGGGACAAAGAAGTGATTATCCTGTTGTATAAGGCAATGGTTAGGCTGCATCTTGAGTACAGTATACATGTCAGAGGTTCACATCTGGTGAGTATGGGATTGGCAAACACAGGGTCCTGAGCTGGTTATCATCATTCTTCTCTTTCTTGGTGATTCCCTTCTACTTCTGACTCTCTCTCTATTTCTTTCTCAGGCTATTGCAGGAATTTTTTTTTTTTTTTTTGGCTTCCTTGCACCATATGGCTAATAATAATAATAATGTCTGGAGGCCTCATTTTAGGAAGGATGTAGAGCTGTTGGAACAGGTGCAGAGAAGGGCAAAGAGATTGGTGAAGGGAATGAAAGGGTGGTCCTATCAAGACGGTTGTTGTTGTTGTTGTTGTTATGGGATTTCTGGTGCAAGGGCTACATAGGCCATATTGCGCCTATCAAAGTAAGTATGTATACATATGATAACTGCTCTGGGAGCAATTAGAGTTGGTCATACATTTTAATTTTTTTCAAGTAGGTGAAAAATTCGGAGAGTTTTGCGTCATTACCTATGATGCTGTTGAGTGACAAGGGGTTTGAGATGGAGCTGAAAGTAGACTGTCGGGCCGTGTCGAACAAGCTACATTCAATCAGAATGTGCTTCACTGATAACGGCTGCAAACAGTGTGTGCACTGAGGAGGATCATTTCCTGTGAGTAGAAACAGATGAGTAAGGTGAGTGTGGCCAATTCTGGTTCTGGCTAGAAGTACTTCTTCCTTTCTGATTTTACGGAGGCTAGAGGTCCATAATTGTGGTTCAGGTTTCAGTTGAAACAGTTTATTATGTGTTTGCTTTTTCCACAAAAGAGTCCATTGTACCATACATATTTCCTGTATTTTACGTTTATAATCAGGATAGGGAACAAGATCATTTGATAAGGCTACGTTGGAGGGATGCTTTGCGGCATGATCAGCGCACTCATTTCCAGGAATACCGCTGTGGCCTGGGATCCAGGAAAAGACAACAGTGCAATGTTGCTCATGGAGATGTATCAGTTCTTGTCTTATTAGCTTTACCAAAGAATTGCAAGGTGAGGTGTTTGTGAGAGCTAAGAGAGCACTCTTGGAATCGGTGTACACTATACTTTTATTCGTTGACAGGAGGGAAATATTTTCCAGGGCAAGTTTAATTGCATAGAGTTCAGCAGTATAGCTGCTGCATTCAGCTGGAAGTGGAATAGAGACAGTTGTATTAGGGAAGACAGCAGCTGCACCCATTTTATTGCCAGACTTTGAACCGTCAGTGTAGATCTTAGAAAAGTGGGAATAATTTTCTTCATGGACAAGATGCAATTGTCTGATGTTAACATCTGCTACAGCACCTTTTCCCCATTTTTCAAAGTAATCATCATATGAAGGAGTTAAGGTAATCCATGGGGGATCCGAGTCTTTTAAATCTCTGATGATATTATGAAAGGAAATATTCCAGCATTCTAATAGGTTCTGTAATCTGATACCTGCAGGTCGGATTGTTCTGGGTTTGTTTCCATAGTGTGTTCTCCACTGCGGATCATACAGTAGTGGCCAAATAGGATGAGTGGGGAAGCTTTTAATTTTAGCCGAGTAGTTTAGCAGTAACATCTTTCTCCTGATACTGAGTGGAGGTTCGTGAGCCTCAACATAGACTTTGAATAGGTGATGTTCTGTATGCACCCAGGGCAATCCTAAGGGCAGCGTGTTGGATTGGAGCAAGACGAGCCAAAGTACTCTCTCTAGCAGAGTCATAGACAGGCGCCCCATAATCTAGGCGAGATCTAATTAGAGACCTATACATGTGAAGCAGGGTGTACCGGTCTGCACCCCAAGATGTACTAGAGACGACCCGTAGTATGTTAATTTTCTTAAGGCAGGTGGTTCGTAGGTGTTTAACATGCTCCTGGAAATTTAGATTCTTATCAAAAATTAGCCCTAGGAGACGAATGCTGTTAACGATTGGAAGAGGATGATTGGCCAAGTGTAACTCGGGTTCTGGATGCATTTTCCGCTTGTTGCAGAAGTGCGTGGCCATAGATTTGTGTTTTGATAGTCGATATCCATTTTGTGTCATCCATAGTTCAATATTATTTATTGATATTTGTAAATTGCCTCTCAATATAATTTATAGTCTGAGAATGGCAGGACAAGGTAAGATCATCAGCATAAATATATGAGTCAACAGTGTTTGGAATGCTGTTTGTGATATTGTTAATTCGTATAGCAAATAGAGTGGCACTGAGGACAGAGCCTTGAGGGACACCTTCTTGTCTGTATGTGTGAGACAGAGCCTGCCGATATCGAACTTGGAATGTCCTGTGGCAAAGGAAGTTTTGGATAAAATATGGTAAATGCCCTTTCATATCTATAGAATGGAGGTCTTTTAGGATTCCATAACGCCATGTGGTATCGAAAGCTTTTTCTATATCGAGACACACCATGACGAGATGTTGATTCCTGATAAAAGCGTTTCTTATATTTGATTCAGCCTTTATCATGAGATCTAAGGATGATCTCTTCTTCCGAAAGCCGAACTGATTGTTGCTGATTATGTTTCTAGATTCAAGGTACCACGTCAATCGACGGTGCACCATTTTTTCTAAAGTTTTACTTAAGCAGCTGGTTAGAGAGATCGGTCTGTAGTTGTTAGGGATCGAATGATCTTTTCCTGGTTTAGGGATAGCAATTACATATGAATGTTGCCAGGAGCTAGGAAATGTGTGTTCATAAAATATCCGATTGTAAAATTTTAGTAGAGAGGATAACGATTGCTGATCTAGATTTTTAAGCATTACATAGTAAATTCCATCAGGGCCAGGGGCACTGTTGTGGGAAATATTTATAGATTCTTTCAATTCTGATAGTGTGAGCGGTTGATTATAGGGTAAACTGCGGGAAGTTTTGAAATTTAGTTCGAATTTCTCAGCATCGGCTTTAATTTTTTGGAATGATGGATGATACGCGATGGAGGCGGACAATTCAGAGAACGCTGTTCCTAAGGCATTTGCAATATCTTCTGGATTAGAGATCTCCTTCCCATTCCAATTAAAAATAGGTGCAGGTAATGTAGGGTATTTACCATTTAGCTGCCTAATTTTTTTCCATATTATTCTGGCTTCAGTGTCTTTATTGATTGATGAAGCAAATTTTATCCAAGAGTCCTTTTTAGCCTTTCGCCTGATGTACCGTGCTTTGGCTTTAAGTTTCTTATAATTGATAAGGTTGGCAGTGGTAGGGCATTTTCGGAATAAGTTCCATGCTGCGTTCTTTTCTCTTTTCACCTTATTACAATCATCGTTCCACCAGTGATTGGTGTGTCTACGATTTCTTAATTGAGACTGTGGGATGGCAACCTTTGAAGCTGATAGTATCTGCATTGTGATATGTTTTGTGACAGTATTGATAGAGGCAGACTCAATGATGTGATCATCAAAAGAGATATGACTTTTATATTTTGTCCAGTCTGCTTTTGAAAATTTCCATTTCATTTGTGGATCAGTTGTTTTGGAAATCGTGGTTTGAATTCTGCATATTACTGGATAGTGATCACTGTTGAGAGGATTGTCAAGTGTTGTCCATTCGACACTTGGGAAGAGGATCGGAGAGCAGATTGAGAGGTCTATTGCAGATGATGCTCCAGTAGGAAGATGAATGTAAGTGGGTAAACCTGTGTTCAGTAATGTTAAATTCTGTCTGTCTAGTAGTGTCTCAATGAGTTCTCCGCGTCTGTCTGAGACGGGGGATCCCCATAGTGGATGGTGTCCATTAAAGTCTCCTAGTAGGCAAACTGGTGACGGTAATTGCAGAACAAGGTTTTGTAGTTCATGAATCGTACATTGCTGATTGGGAGGGAGATATATTGAAACGATCGTTAAAGAAATGCCAATCATTACACGAGCCGCAACAGCTTCTAAGGCAGTTTGAAGAGGAATTTGTTTACAAGGAACCCCTGAGTCTATGAGTATGGCCACTCCACCATGAGCACTGTTTGTCCTGTCTTGTCGAAAAACAGTGTAATATTTAACTGACACGGACACTTGTGGTGTTAGATTTGTTTCTTGTAGGCATATGCTCACAGGATGATAACGATCAATTAGTTCATATATATCGTCTATGTTGCTACGAAAGCCTCTGCAATTCCATTGAATTATGTTGTTCATTGTGTTGGTTTTGAATTAGAAGTTGAATCTGTCTGTTTTTTAATGTTGCTCTGCTTGTGACGGTCAATTTTTATTTTGTCCTTTTTTGGAAAGACTGGACGTGTGTCTATGTCGTCTTCTGCATGAAGATCTAGGATAGGTTCATTACAAGTATTGTTTTCTGCAGTATCCATAGCTGTGTTATCAGATAATTGCTTTCTAACATGAACTGAATTTTCCTTCTGATCTGCAGTAACTGGATCTAATTTAGCAGTGGATGGTATCGAGATCGGGGTATTGTTTGTCCTATCTACTGTTTGATGTTTTGTTGACTGTGATGCAGGTGATAGCAATGATCGAGCCCAATCAGAAATTGACACTTTTGGTGGGACTGATATATCTGTTTGCGTTGAAACTGTTTGTTGTCTTTTGGATGCTTCAGCATATGTACGCTTAGGCATGTTTTGTAGTAGGTTCTTTCTGGCTTCAGGGTATGTGACCTTGTTCTCCACTTTGTATTTTTGGATTTTTTTCTCCAGCTTCCATTGCTCACAGGATCTAGAAAAGGCTGAATGGTTGCCTTTGCAGTTTGGACACCGTGATGATTCAGCATTACAATCAGTATGGACATGTTCTTTTGATCCGCAGTTTGAGCAAATTGAATCTCCTCGGCAGACAGTTTGGGAATGTCCAAACTTCTGACACTTGTAGCATCGAATAGGATTGGGTATATAAAGACGGATGCGACAGTTTAAGTATCCTGCTTTTACTGATGAAGGAAGGTTTGGTGTAGAAAATGTGAGAATGATGCTACGAGTAGGAACAAATTCTCCATCTTTCTTCACCATTATTCGTCTTGCTTCAGTAACTTTCTGGTCTTGGAGTTCTTGAACAATTTCCTCCTCTTTGACGTTCAACAGATCCCATTCGGAAATTATCCTTTGGAGCTATTCAGGGTAGCATGAGGAGATACTTTAGCAGGAACTCCACCAAACGATGTAAGTTTCAGAAGGGACTCAGAATGTTTACGATTGGTGGTTTCGACTAATAGGTCGCCAGACTTCAGTCTTCTTACCATTTTTGGTGATCCGGCTACACTTTCTAGACATTTCTGTATATAAAAAGGAGACAGAGTACCCAAAGACTGATTCGTTAGGGAATGCAGTATGAGGAAAGATGGATATTCCATTTGAGGTACATCTGTTTTCATCCTCTTCCGTGTTTGATAGTCAGAGTCAGTTTGTTGCAAATCCAAAGAAGCAGGATTTACAGTCTTGAGAGGTGGAAAATTTTCGGTTTCCATAATTGCTCCTTTTGGCCCCGGAAGGATAACTTTTCCTTCCAGGTTTCCGGCCCCGCCACGGGGAGGCAGGAGCAGTGCCACGAGGTGACCAAGCGGCTGTTAGTTGTGTTAGTGAAATAAGAAGGTCTTTCAAAAACATGTATGAAGCTATGATAGTTACAGTTTGTGTTGTTCTGATTAAGCAGGTGTGATTCTTTTGTTATTCAGATATGTAGTTCATGAAATACTGCAAAAAAGAAACAGAAAGGTGACTTTCCTTTCTGGGCCTTTGCCTACTAGTTGTAGTGCGAAAGAGCTACTCTAATAGAAAATGAGGAAAACGGTATTTAGAACGAAAAAGAATCTATATCTGGCAAAAGCTCTTTAGGAGGATCGCTTTAACGAATGCACTGAAATCGCTTGGCCACGGAACGCTTGGCACCCGGGGCCTATCAAGACGGGCTTCAGTTCCAAACTGCAGTACCTAGATACTAGGCACCTGTGAGGCGAACTGATTGAGGTGTTCAAGGCTTTGAATAGACTGAGCAAGCACACTGTTGTTGATGGCATTCTTCCTCATGCTGAGACTACACACATATAAATTCAAAGTGAGAAAGGATGGTTGATTGTTGTTTGATGGTTTATATATGTTTAAAATATCCACCTGCTGTTCTGGAAGTGGGCAATTTGAATAAATTCAGGGAAGAATTGGCCACAGGCAGAGGTGAAGGTGAATTTTGCACAGATTCTATTAGAAAATGGAGCAAACTGGAAAGCAAACTGGAAAGATTCTATTAGAAATGGACAGGTGATGTGGAAGGTTTTTTTTCTTTTTTATTGACTGATGCTATATGAGCTTGCTTTCTTACATCATATGCCACTACTAGTAATACTAATAATATATATCAAACCAAATTCTTATAAGGAGTCCCTCTCAACATAGGTAAGAAAAATGCTGATCTTTCACCAAATTAATTCTTACACCTAGGCCCTCTGCACTCTAGGCCTGACCCTTCTATCATATACACCTACTGATCAGTTCTTAACTGAATTCACATTTCATACAAATTTTTAGTGGTACAGAATCTCATAACTAAAATGATTTCAATACCCAAAGTTCCCATTACAAAGCTTTTCAAACAACATTTTTTATCTAACCTGTACACTTTAACTGTTAAAATACAGAATACCAGTTTAAAAATTCCCACTTCTAATTGCATATACATGCCAGTAAACAGAAAGTTTCAATAACGTACGTTATATTGTTCAGGCTTTACTAGAGGTTCTGTACTTCTTTCTCTACTAATCTTAGATGAACTTTTTCCTAAAAATAGGGAGAAAATTAATAAATTTAGAACATAAATTTATATTTATTTATATTTGTTTAAAATTTGATTATCCTATAGAAAACTTATATAGAATTTCTGATTTTTTCAGAGACATTCAATGTTTAACCCTACAATGATGAGGATAATAAGCTAGTTTCTTTAAAGAAACCTCAGAATAGCTAGTTACCAATCATTTCAAGTGATCATAATTCTTTATGTTTTCACAGTTTTCATCAGCATTAACATAAAAAAGCAATTATAGCATATTAATCATTGGTATATAGTGAACTACTTTGTCCTTCTATATGGTTACTAACCAAGAGACTTAACTGTCATAAGTAATTAAATGTTATTCAAATGTTATGTTTGCAGTAGAACAGCTTTTGCATATTCACAAGTCACCTCGAAATACACTACAAACAACAGATACAAATAACATCACTGAAAGGCTAGTCTGCTGTTTGTTTAAAACTAATATGACACTGATATGACAGTTTCTCTATTCAATTCTACGCTCAAGCCTTTGTGGTCACTAATCAGTTATCAGGTGGTCTCAATTAGTGCATTTCTGGCTAGTATAATAATGTACGCAGCTTTATACGAGTTACAATGCAGCATGAAGAAATTAAAAGTATTTAATACAGTGAAGGCTACATGGTCTTAGAAAAGAAATCAATTCAGTAAACTGAGGGCTATCTCATTCTTCTATATGTTTGGCTAGAATATTTATGGTAGTCAAGAGTACACTGGCTACCAAGACAAGCTCACTATTTGGAATTTCTAATTTTTTCTAGTCAAAAATAAAATATCTTCATCATAATGCCAACGGTTATTTTCATAATAAAAAAAATCCAATATTTAAAGAAGTTTATAAATGAAACGTTAATTAGATGCAGAAATTTTTCTATCTACTAAGCAGAATTTTTTCTATCCATTTCTACACATAGATGAGAGATGCTGAAATTATGGTCTTTCAAAAACATGTATGAAGCTATGATAGTTACAGTTTGTGTTGTTCTGATTAAGCAGGTGTGATTCTTTTGTTATTCAGATATGTAGTTCATGAAATACTGCAAATCAAAGAAGGGAAGTAATTTCATCAAGAAATTTGTTTTATCCATCATTACTGGAGGTAATAATTCCTTAATATTTTCTTTCATGCAGTTCTACAAAAGTTTTATTAACTGAACATAATGCATACATATTGCTGTAGTAACTGGCAAGTGTATTATTACTGTACATATATATTACATAGTATTGCTGTAACAGTGCCAAGATACCTACTCTAGTTTTAATTTAAACTTTTAACAAAAATTATGCCCAAAATTAGAGTGGAAAAGCATATGGCTCAACAAGTATTCCTTGGCTTTGAGAGTTGCCAAAGACAGCTCTCCTAAGAATAAAAAAAAAAGAAGTCTTCTTGCATGTGCAATGTGAAGTACACACATGTAGTTGACAGTAGCTGAACATAAAACAGCTAGAGGAGAAAATCTGTGCATTAATGCAAAGAAAGCAAAGGAAGTAAAGCTACTAAATACTAAGCCTTCTACACCAACCTGAAACATTCTTCAAGTTTTGATCAAAACAGATGTCAGGTGAACTCATGAACTTAGAATTTGGATGATTATAATATATAACAAAAAAGGTTTTGTTTATAACTATTTCTTATATGTATTTTGTGTTCTGAATCTGATAGTGTCAATATTTTGGAGGCAATTGAAGGTTTTAAGTTTTTGAGAAACATATATATATAATATATATGCACATAATATTTTGATGTATGAGGGTGATCATTTAATTCACGGACTAGGCAAGATTTTATCTTAATTCTCTTCATCTGAATCATCTCAAAATACTCTCCCTTGAACTTTACACACTTTCATCATCGTCATACCCACAGATTAAATGCTTTTTGCAAGCCATTTTTCAAAAGACTGTGAAGTGTTGCCGTTGTGGCTGGGAGCATCGCTGTCAGACAAGAAACGCTTGCTTTTCAGAGCTTTCTTCAGACAGGGAAACAAAAAGAAATCACAGAGGGCTAAGTCCGATGAATAAGGAAGATGTGCCAGAACCTTGGCACCTATAGTAGTGATCAATGGATGCACAATATTAGCTGTATGGAGCCTGACTGTCTTGATGGAGAAACTACTTCACATCAGAAAGTTGTTGACATTTCTCAAGAATGGCGAGGCAAAATTTGACTCTGAAAACTTCAGAGGATGCTTCCTTATTCACAGTTGTTCCAAGAGGCACAAAATGTGTAACACAAATGCCTTTTATGTGAAAAAACACAAGAACCACTCGTTTGTCAGCTGAACCAAAGCTCGAAATTTCTCAGGTCTTGTTGAATCAGAATGCTTCCGCTCACTCGACATTTGTTTTGTCTCTTGATCACAGTGAAAAATCCAAGTAAAATCACAAGTCACTACTCGAATTATGAAGTTTTGATCCTGCATTTCAATCAAGCATTTCTTAGCAGAAGTCTATTCTTTGCTGTTTTTATTATAGAGTCAAATTGCATGGAATCCAGTGGACACAGATTCACGACATTTTCAGGTGAACCTTCACAATACTGTGAGCACTACCGTATGAAATGGACATTCTAACAGCTAATTCACAAAGCGCAATTTGTCTGTCTTCATCCAAGATTTCCTGGGCTTTTGCGATTTGCTCAGGAGTTGTCGAGGAGGAAGGCTGACCAGGATCATCTGCAACAGACTCATGGCCTTCACTGAATTGCCTGTTCCATTTAAGTATGGCCATCCTACCAAAACACTCAATACCATATACTTCATTCATCTCTTTAACTGTTTCTGATGCATTCAAACCCCATCTGACAGAATAACGAATTGCATATTGCTGTTCAATTTGTATGTCCAATATGATACTTGCTTCAAATCGATCGTCAGTGATATGCGGCTAAAAAAACTCTCTTCGTGCAACACTAGCTCGACAAGCACTGGCATGTGCACACAGAGTCTGCTCGGTAGCAATCAGGGAGGGTGCCTCTTGCAGCAGTTATGGAAAGTTCATGTGGTAAACATAAAATCTGTGTGTGTGTGTGTGTGTGTGTAACCAAGTGGTTCAGGAGTGAGAGTGCAGTGGCATGTGCTCTTTGAGTGGAGTAGACTGGGGTTCAAGCTCACGACTGCTAAATACAATTAACGATTGTATTGATAATTTATTGTAAACTCTACTGACCTGGTGGTTGCGCTGGAGTATAAACAAGAATTTTTATATATCACAATACTGGTGTGGACATATATCATATATAAATAAGTTCCTCAAAAACTTAAAGAAATACACAGTGAATTCCGGTTATTTGGGCCACATCGGGACTAGTGCATTTTGGCCCGATTAAGCGGCTGCCCCAATTATCCAAAGTTTCACGTAAAAAAGTTAAAACTACAAAGGACCCCCGCTTTACAACTGGTTCACTGTACAATCAAATCGTGTTATGATGGAGTCACCACAGTAAAGTACCGTTTACTATACGATGTGTAGTAAGCACCAGTCATTGTGATCACATTTATGAATTGAACTTTAATTCTATTAAACAGCGATTCTAATTAGCAAAAATAGGAGGAATATTATCCACAGGCTATAAAAGTAAAGACATATTAAGCACAAATTTACCCTTTCTTACTGTACCAATTAAAAAATTAAATTATATGTGAAAATCGGAAGAATAAACGTGATAATCGAAATAATTAATATGTGTACATACTAACTAGTTGACATTTCTGTTCACTGACATTTCTGGGTGGCGGTTAAAAATCTAAAACAGTAAAAAGATAAGCAATCAAATACAAAAAACACAGCACACACAAATTGCAAGTAGCACAATACGCACAAGTGAGAACAGAGTAACAAGTTACGAAGCTTTAAAAATAGGAATCAAGAAAAGATTCTGAAAATTAATTTTTTATACGATTGAAGATTCCATGGAAGTGTAAACACATTTCACCATAATAACCTACAGAATTCCAGCTGTCGGTAGTATCGCAAATTCAATAAGATCGAGTTTACTATCCATTTATGATAGACCGCACTAAGAGAAAAGCCCAATAAACAGGTGACTGCTAATTGCTTTTAATGTTTTATGTTCGTGACCACCAGAAATCCGACCAAACCACATGGTACGGTCGGAAACAATCGTAGGGTAATCTCCAGTGCTGCAGTCTCCTGCTCTGAAGCTATTTTCTCGATTGGGTTCTGTTTTTTAAGATAGGCCTCCGTAGCCGAGTGGTCAGGAGCGGAAGTGCAGTAGCACATGCTCTTTGAGTAGACCAGGTTCAACCTGATTGCTGAATATGGCCGATCTGCCAACCCGCACTGGACCAGCGTGGCAGACTATGGTCCATTTCTCCCAGCATGAATTGTTGAGGAGGCTTCCATCCTGCAGTGGGTTGATAATGGCTGCACTTTACCTTTTTTTTTTTTTTTTTTTTAAGATTTGCCCCAAATAAACCACTGTATATATATATATATATATATATATAAATAAAAATAAAGTGCAGCCATTATCAACCCACTGCAGGATGGAAGCCTCCTCAACAATTCATGCTGAGGGAAATGGACCATAATCTGCCACGCTGGTCCAGTGCGGGTTGGCAGATTGACCGTATTCAGCAGTCAAGGGCTTGAACCCCGGTCTACTCAAAGAGCGTGTGCTACTGCACTCCCGCTCCTGCCCACTCGGCTACGGAGGCGCCGTTTATATATATATATATATAAATATATATATATATTATTTTTTTTTTTTTGCATTTGTTATAGTTGATGGTGACACCAAGTTTTGCCAGTGCATATGAAGAGTACTTTTGACTACCACAAAAACAACTGTCATCATAAGACATAATTTTGTGGTAGTTGTAAATGCAGGCTTTTTATACTATACCTTTTACAGGGATGGGATACACTTAAATAGAACAGGTGCAAGAATATTTGCTGATGCTATGGATGCAGTAATATATGGGTTGGAAAACTGCTAGCTTGCGGGATACGCAGAATAATAAATTACCACGGCCACAGGCAGAGGTGAAGGTGAATTTTGCACAGATTCTATTAGAAAATGGAGCAAACTGGAAAGATTCTATTAGAAAATGGAGCAAACTGGAAAGATTCTATTAGAAAATGGAGCAAACTGGAAAGCAAGGTGTCAGGGGTTTCAAGCCTTACTGTTGGTCATCATGGAACAAGTAAATAAGTGGGCTGTGTAAGGATAACAAAGAGTAATAACACGTGCATGTACAGTAAGTCCTCGACTAACACGGATTCGTAGATAAACTATGCGGTTGCACTACTTCTACTTATGACTAGCCACGGCATCCACTGAGTGCCACTTTAAATATAATAAATTACGTTAGTGTCTGCTAATGTGAATTGATAGTAACATCGGCACTTTGTTTTCACCTTAACCACTTAAGTGTAAGTTATATCTTGTGAACTTATACTTGTAAACAAAATAAATATAAACCCTAAATATGTCTGCAAAAAGAAAAAAAATGGTGAGAATTATCATCATGGTGATAAGAAAAGGCACATTATTACTATGGAGACTAAAATCGAAATCATTACACAACATGAAAACACCAAGAATTTGCTGACATTGCATGTGTTTATGAAATGAATGAATTGACTGTTAGCACCATTATAAAAGATAAAGTTTGAATATGCAGCACATAAAAAGTTCTGTGCCAATGCAATTTACGATCATATCTAAAAGAAGAAGCTTATTAAGAGCAGAAATGGAAAAATTGTTGATGATTTGCATAGAAGACATGAAACATCAATGAATGCCGATAAGTCTTATGCTCATACAAGAAAAATCTTTGAGTCTTTTTGAAGAACTAAAGTGTAAACATGGTGAGAATGTTGCTAGTGAAACATTCATTGCAAGCCATGGATAGTTTCAAAGATTTAAGGGCTGTGCTAAACTACACACAACATCAAAATTACAGGTGAGGCTGCTAGTGCAGACATAATAGCAGCCCTGGAGTTTGTTATTGTTTGTTATTTGGTTTTTAGGAGCATTAGCAACTAAGGCCATATTGCTCCGGGATATGCGGTGGTTATTCCCTGAATGACCTTTCCGCATCCTCCGTATTTGGTGGTGACGGGCTCGAACCCCGGTCTAATCAAGAAGCGTGTGTTACGCACTGCTGCTCCTTCCCACCTGGCTACGGAGGCGCCCACAGCCCTGGAGTTTAGCATTAGTTAGCATTAGTAGAGGCATATGATGCAGGAAAGCAAGCTTATGCAGCATCAGCCTAAAAAAACTTGTTCCCATTTCACCCCTCCATACTTCCAAATACTTGTCCTGTTCAGCCTTAAATTTATTTAGGCTATCAACTTCCACAACAAAGGATGAAAGTCTGTTCCACCAACCAACTGGCTAAAGGCAAACTTCTGCACATCTATCCTACATCTGTCTTTCCTGAATTTGAATTTATGCCCTCTCAGGTGATTATTCTGAGCAAGAGGAAGAATCCCGTCAGCAACGAGTATGCTTGAACCATTCAAGGCTTTATACACCTCAATCAGATCACCTCGCAGGTGCCTAGTCTCCAGACACTGTAATTTGCAAAATTTAAGCCTTTCTTCGTAAGAACAACCCTTTGTTCCAGTCACTAATCTTGTTGCCCTTCTCTGTACTCGTTCCAACTGCTCTTCAACCTTCTTAAAATGAGGCCTCCAAACCTGTATACAGTACTCAAGGTGTGGCTTGACCATTGCCTTATACAAGGGGATAATCACCTCCTTATCCCTGCTAGAAAAATTCCTGTATATCATTGACAAGACACTATGAGCTACTCATGCAGACAGTCTGGCACTGCTCAGAAAATTTCATATCTGCCAGCACAATTACCCCCAGGTCCTTTTCGTTCTCTACCACTGTCAGTGTAGTACCTTTGTGAACCACATCATAGAGTTGGTACGTTACTCTGGGGTTACTGCTTCCTGTATGTAGTACTTTATATTTGTCAATGTTAAACTTCATTTGCCACCTCTCAGCCCATCTGCTCAACTTTTCTAGATCCTGTTGCAGCAGCATACAAATTTGTAGCATACAACAGCATACAAATACAAATTTGTACTGTTATTAGTGTCCTTAACAGCCTTGCCAACCTTCGTACCGTCTGCAAACTTGGACATTAAGCTTGATATACCATCATCAATATCATTTATAAATACAGAAAACAATGGCTCCAACACTGAACCCTGAGGGACTCCGCTAATAACATTAGTCCACAATGAGCAGTGTCCACTGATTACCACTCTGTCTTTTCCCACTCAACCATCCCTTTATCCATAGCAGCAATTTCCCTGCAATGCCACACTGCTCCAATTTGTTCAGCAGGCTTCCATGTGCAACAGTATCAAAACCCTTTCTAAGATCCAAATATATGATATCAAAATTATTCCCTGCATCCAGTTCCTTTGTGAACCACATCATAGTATCCAATCAAACTGGTCAGGCAAGACTTTCTTTTAACAAAACCATGTTGTGCCGAGCTATAACTGAAGTCTTGTCTAGATGATCCTGCAGTGCTTCTTTAACCAGTACCTCCATTCATTTTCCTGGAACAGAAGTTAAACTAACAGGTCTATAATTACTTGTGTCACCCTTTGATCCTCCTTTGTGAATTGGGGTCACATTTGCACATCTCCAGTCCATGGGTACATCCCCTGAGTCCAAAGAAGCTCTCATAATTATGGCTAAGGGTTTGCTGCTTCTTTTAATATAACTGGATAGATCCCATCCACCGCAGGTGACTTTTTTATGTTTATCTTCAACAATTTCTCCTCCATTTTCCTCTCAGTTATTACAAAATCATCTAGCTCACTGCCAGAGTTTAACTCACCTCTGGCATTCGCCTCCCTGAATAACTAACTCATCATGGGTGAATGTAGATGCAAAATACTCATTTAGTTTGTTAGCCTCCTGAGCAGGATCATCAACAGTTGAACCATCAATATCCAGTGGACCAATCTGATTCATCCCTTTCCTTGTAGAGGTTACATAGGTAAAGAACTCTTTGTTGTTTTTCTTTACATCCTTTGCCAAAGATTTGTCGTAATCTGCCTTTGCCTGCCTAATTTCCTTTGTGACTTGGTTACAGACCAGCTTATATCTAACATAGGCTATCATAGGATAGATGTGCGGAAATTTGCCTTTAGCCAGCGGGTGGTTGGTTGGTGGAATGGACTTCCATCCCTTGTCGTGGAAGTTGATAGCCTAAATAAGTTTAAGGCTCAGCTGGACAGGCATTTTGAACGAACAGAGGGGTGAAGTGGAAGTGGTTTTTTTTTTTTTTTTTTTTTTGGCTGATGCTGCATAAGCTTGCTTTCTTGCATCAAATGCCTCTACTAATGCTAATGCTTCCATGTCACCCATTAATTTATATGTATCCCATGCATTTTTCTTCTCTGCCATATGTCTCATTAATTCACCTGACATCCATTTAGGCCTAAACCTTGAACAATATTTCTTAGTTGGTATGTGAAGCCTAGTAGCTTCCAAGATAAATTCTTTGAATGCTTCCCATTTTGAATTTGCTGTTGGTAACATCATCAGTTGGTCCCACCGTATAGAATTTAAATATTGTTTCAGACCACTGTAGTCGCCTTTAAGAAAGCAAAAATCCTTTCCTTTACCCCTGATGATAGTTACCTCTTTGAGTAAATCCCACTTCAGCACACTGTGATCACTGCCACCTAGTGGTTCCTTTATCTATAGATTCTTAATGCATGAAGAATCACTACTGATAATCAGATCAAGAGTATTACTCCCTCTAGTTACCTCCCGAACATGCTGATGTAGAAAACAATCATCCAATAAATCCACAAAAGCCTTGCTAGTGTGTGAGTGACCAACCCACAAATTCCAGTCAATATCTGGGAAATTAAAATCCCCCATTATAAGACTCTCTGATTTACTGGCCCACTCTATTTCCCTGTACAGTTTCTTATTATACTCATCAGAGTCATTAGGCCTATAGCACAATCTTACTCACAATTTTTATCTCCCAATGCTTAGGTCACACCAAACTGACTTGACACTGCGCTGTCCAGTGATGTCGACTGGCTTCACTTCCTTGGATTTTATGTGTTTTTTAACTAACAGCATAACCCCTCCTCCCTTCCTATCCCGTCTTTCCTTCCTGTACACATTGTACTCTCCAAATTCCAGTTCTGCATTCCTTATATCTGTGTGACACCATGTCTCTGATATCCCAACAATATCTGCCTTTGATGTTTTGAGCAATACCTCAAATTCATCAAATTTATTTACAAATTCCTAGCATTGGTGTACATGCAAGTATACATTCTCCAAGACTTTGACAGAAATCATCAAAAACGAGGATTACCTACCACAACAGGTCTTCAATGTAGACAACACTGGTTATAATGAAAAAAAATGCCAGATCGTTTTTACATATCGCAAGAAGAAAAAAACTATGCCAGGATTTAAGGTATCAAAGGACAGAATAACCCTTCTTTTTGGTGGAAACGTCTACTGGAGGTTTCAAAATAAAACCACTGTTAGTTTACCACAGCAAAAATCCAAGGGTCTTCAAAAATATTTCAAAGGCATCGCTATCTGTTGTGTGGAAGTCCAATCGAAAAGCATGCGTGACATAAGAAAATTTTCAGGACTGGTTTCTCCATCATTTTCTGCAAGAAATTTTAAAAATATTGCAAAGGAAACAACCTACCATTTTAGATATTACTGCTGGTTGATAATGCATGGTCAACCAACAACTATGCGTGACTAGTCACGAAAACATAAAAGTTATATTTTTGTCTGCAAATACAACTTCTCTCATTCAACCCATGGATCAGGGTCTAATACAGACATTCAAAAAGTATATCTACGAAAAACATTTAGACAGGCATTAAGGGTCACTGAAGGAGAGAATGCCAGATCATCGAAGCAGTTCTGGAAAGAATTTGATATTTATAAAGCTGTTAAAAACATTGATGCTGCCTGGAGTGAAATTACAGTATCAACAATGAATGCCTTCTGGAAGAAACGCGCCCTCAGTTCGTTCAAGATGCTTTGGGAAGTGAAGAAAATGAAGATGTAATTAGAGAGCCTGTGGAAATGACCAGAACATTGGAATTAAATTTAAAGGAAAATGACTTTATTGAATTGTTGCAAAGTCATAGGAAGGAATTAAGCAATGTAGATTTAATGGAGCTTGATGACCATAAAAATGAAGCCTAGGTTTTGGAGGACATACAAGAAATTGAACCATCAAAACGATTTGATACTAAGGAAATGGCAAAATGCTTTAAAATGATCAACAAAGGACTAGCTGGCTTAAAAGCTCAGGATCCAGACACAGAATGATTTGAAAAAGTGATTGGAGTGGTGCATGATGCAATTGCATGCTACAAACTGATTTATGACGAGAAAAAAAGAGCTAGTGCAGACATCATTGGACAAATACTTCAAGACTACCATCAAAATCTCCAGAGACTGAGAACATATTAAATGATTATACAGAATGGGTATTTTCAGCTATATTAGATAAATTTTTATATTTACGTACTAGATAGGATATTGAATGAAGTTTTATTTCCGCAAAGTTTTCATAAATAGAAGTTGATTTGCTTGAATTTTCCTTTCAAATGAATATACAATTAAAAATAGATCATATTTAAGCAATATTCGACTTAGGCAGTTTTTCAAATTGTGTGGAAATCACTGGAATGAATTAATTGCATAAGTGGAGGACTTACTGCATTTTTCATGTACACTAATGCCAGGAGCATTGTTAATAAACTTGATGAATTTGAAGTACTGTTTGAATAATAAAACGCAGACACTGTAGGGATAGCAGACTCGATATCACTCAGACATAAGTGATAATGAATTTACATTTGAGGAGTAAAATGTATACAGGAAAGATGGACAGGGCAGGAAAGATGGGGGTTATTAGCATTAGCTGAGGCATATGATGCAAGAAAGCAAGCTTAAAAAAAAAAAAACCCTTCGCATTTTACCCATCCGGTCACTCCAAATGTTATTATTATTTAAAATTAAAATTCCTAATGAGAAAATTGTTGATACTCAATGATACAGTAGATCAGAATTGCTATGCAGATAAATTACTATCTCTGTTTGAAGTGTGGAATGTACTATATGTTGTGATTTCATTATCTTTTCTGTTAGATAACAAATTTGTATGGAAAAAACTGTTGTATATGAAGAATTACAACATGTTGTCAAGAAATTTACTTTTCTTAACAAGTTCATTTATTGTAAACAAATTCTTTTGATGAAAATAAATTGTATTGTATTATTATTATTAGCTATATGGTGCAAGGAAGCCTGAGGCTTATGTTGCACCAGCCAAAAAAAATTCAGAATTACCCTGAGAGAGAGAGAGAGAGAGAGAGAGAGAGAGAGAGAGAGAGAGAGAGAGAGAGAAAGATGATTTCATTATCTTTTCTGTTAGATAACAAATTTGTATGGAAAAACTGCTGTATATGAAGAATTACAACATGTTGTCAAGAAATTTACTTTTCTTCACAAGTTCATTTATTGTAAACAAATTCTTTTGATGAAAATAAATTGTATTGTATTATTAGCTATATGGTGCAAGGAAGCCTGAGGCTTATGCTGCACCAGCCAAAAAAATTTCAGAATTACCCTGAGAGAGAGAGAGAGAGAGAGAGAGAGAGAGAGAGAGAGAAGAGAGAGAGAGAGGAGAGAGAGAGAGAGAGATGAGAGAGAGAGAGAGAGAGAGAGAGAGAGAGAGAGAGAGAGAGAGAGAGAGAGAGAGATGATTTCATTATCTTTCCTGTTAGATAACAAATTTGTATGGAAAAACTGTTGTATATGAAGAATTACAACATGTTGTCAAGAAATTTACTTTTCTTAACAAGTTCATTTATTGTAAACAAATTCTTTTGATGAAAATAAATTGTATTGTATTATTATTATTAGCTATATGGTGCAAGGAAGCCTGAGGCTTATGCTGCACCAGCCAAAAAAAATTTCAGAATTATGCTGAGAGAGAGAGAGAGAGAGAGAGAGAATGCATGAGTCAGAAGTAGAAGGGAATCACCAAGAAAGAGAAGAATGATGATATCCAGCTAAGGACCCTGGGTGTGCCAAACCCATACTCACCAGATGTGAGCCCCCCTGAGCGGGGGCTCACATCTGGTGAGTATGGGCTTAAATTTTGTCTAGTTCAGTTTTAAATTTATTTAAGCTATCAACTTCCACAACAACAGATGGAAGTTTGTTCCAGCAATCAACTACCCATCAGCATCTGGACACTAGGCATCTCGCAGGTGCCTAGTCTCCAGATGCTGCAACTTGCAGACCTTAGGTCTTTCTTCATAAGAGCACACATTTGTTCCTCTCACTAATCTTGTTGCCCTTCTCTGTACTCATTCTAGTAACTCTACATTCTTCCTAAAACGAGGCCTCCAGACCTGTATACAGTACTCAAGGTGTGGCCTGACCATTGCCTTATACAAAGGGATAATCACCTCCTTGTCTCCACTAGCAAAATTCCTATATATTATTGACAAAACTCCATGATCTGCTTTGGCAGCCTGTCTGCACTTCTCAGAGAACTTCATATCTGACTGCAGAATTACCCCCAGGTCTTTTTCATTCTCCACCTCCCTGAGTGTAATACTACACAGTTGGTACATTTCTGTTGGGTTAATGCTACCCATATGCAGTACGCTGCATTTGTCAATGTTAAACTTCAGTTGCCACTTCTCAGCCCATCTGCCTAACTTTTCTAGATCCTGTTGCGGTAGTGTACTGTCTTTATTGTCATTAACAACCATGCCAACCTTTGTAACATCTGCAAACTTGGACATTAAGCGTGATATACATTCACTGATATCATTGATAAATACACAAAACAACAATGGGCCCAGCACCAAACCCTAGGGGACTCTGCTAATAACATTAGTCCACGTAGAGCAGTGTCCATTTATTACCACTCTCTGCCATCTCCCACTCAACCATCCCTTTATCCATTGCAGTACCTTGTCCTTAATGCCATACAGATCCAATTTGTACAGCAGTCTTCCATGTGCAACAGTATCAAAAGCTTTCCTCAAATCAAAGTATGTGATATATCAAAATTATTTTTAGCAGCCAGTTGCTTTGTGACCACATCACAGTATCCAATAAAATTGGTCAGACAAGACTTCCCTTAACAAACCCATGCTGTGTTTGAATTATTGCTGCTGTCTTGCCTAGGTGATCCTGTATCACCTCTTTAACCAGTGACTCAATTATTTTCCCCAGAACAGAAGTTAAACAGGTCTATAATTATTTGTATCACCCTTTGAACCCCCCTTTATGAATTGGGGATACATTTGCACATGTCCAGTCCATGGGGACCTCCCCTGACTCTAAGGATGGTCTCATAATTATGGCTAAAGGTTTGCTTACTTCCCTTGCTGCCTCCATTATAATTGGATAGATTCAATGTACCCCCAGGTGCCTTTTTTATGTTTAACTTCAACAATTTCTCCACCACTTTGCTCACAGTTATTACAAAATCATTTAACTCCCTGTTAGAGTTTGATAAACATCTGGCCCTCTCCTCCTTGAATAACTCCTCATGTGTGAATGTAAATGCAAAATACTCATTTAAATTGACAGCTGTCTGAGAATGATCATCTACAGTTAAACCATTGATATCAAGTGGACCAATCTGATTCATCCCCTTCCTTCTAGAGTGTATGTAGGTAAAGAACTCTTTGCTGTTTTTCTTTGCATTCTTTGCCAAAGATTTCTCATAAACTGCCTTTGCCTGCCTAACCTCCTTTGTGACTTGATTACAGACTAGCTTATATCTGTCGTAGGCTGCTGTGTCGCCTGATAATTTATATGCATCCCATACAATTTTCTTCTCTTCCACGAGCCTCATTAATTCATCTGACATCCATTTAGACCTGAACCTTGAACAGTATTTGTTTGTTATTTGGTATGAAAAGCCTAGCAGCCTCCAAGGTTAAGTCCCTGAAGGTTCCAATTTAGAATTCACTGTTTAAATTCTACAGAATTTAAAAACTGTCTGAGACCTCTGAAGCCACCTTTACGAAAACAAAAACGCTTCACTTTACCTTTGATGGATTAAGTAAATCCCACATCAGTACACTCTGATCACTGTCACTTAGTGGTTTCTTTATCCACAAATTCCTAATGCATGATCATCACTGTTGATAATCAGATCAAGGGTATTACTCCCTCTGGTTGCCCCTCAAACATGTTGCTGTAGAAAACAATTCTCCAATAAATCCACAAAAGTCTTGCTGGCGTGCGAGTGGCCAACCCACAAAGTTCCAGTCAATATCTGGGAAGTTAAAATCCCCCATTACAATACATTCTGATTTACTGGCCCATTCTATTTCTCTGCACAACTGTTCACTGTTCTCTGCACAACTGTTCACTGTACTCATCAGCGTCATTAGGCCTTGCACATACTCCTACTCTCATTTTCCCTTTCCCAGTGTTTATGTCACACCAAACAGACTCAACATTGCATTGTCCACCCATGTCAGCTGGATGCACTTCCTTAGATTTTGTGTTTCTTAACTAACAGCATAACCCCTCCTCCCTTCCTACCCTGTCTGTCCTTTTTGTACACATTGTACTCCCCAAATTCCAATTCTGCACTGTGCTCTTAGTTAAGAAGCATATTAAATGTAAGGCAGTGCTTCCAGTTGACATGAGTAACCAGTGCAATGCCGAGTCATTTTGGTGTGATATATGCGCTGAGAAGACAAATTCAGAATAGGCGTGTGTTATAGGCCTAATGAATATACCAAAAAAAACTATACAGAGAAATAGAGTGGGCCGGTAAACCAGAGTGTCTTATAATGTTGGATTTTAACTTTCCGGATGTTGACTGGATTTGTGGGTTGGCCACTTGCACATTAGCAAGACTTTTGCAAATTTCTTGGATGACTGTATTTTACAGTAGCATATTAGAGAAGCAATAAGAGGAAACAATACTCTTGACCTGGTAATCAGCAGTGATTCCACATGCATTAAGAATCTGAAAGTAAAAGACCCACTGGGTGGCAGTGATCACAGTGTACTAATGTGGAATTTAATTAAAGACAAATACTGACAAGGGTAAAGGCTTTTGATTTCGAAATTTTGATTTTGATTTTAAATTCTATGTAGTGAGATGAAATGATGTGTTACCAACAGCAGATTCTAAATGGAAAGCATTTTAGAGACAGTAATCATAAAAGCTACTGGGCTTTTCATTCCAATGAAAAAATACTGTTCAAGGCTGAGACCTAAATAGATGTCGGTCGGCTGAATTACTGAGACAAATGGCAGAGAAGAAAAGTGCAAGTGGTGCAAATAATTATCAGGTGATTCAGAAGCTATGGTAGATATAAATCAGTCCACTATCAAGTCAAAAAGGAGGTTAGGCAAACTAAGGCAGATTTGTGAGATGGCTCTGGCAAAGAATGCAAAGAAAGCAGTAAAGACTTCCATGTTTATATTAACAGTACAACAAAAAGATTGAATCACACCTGGCCCATTTGATGTCAGGAGGTTAACTGTTTATGATCCTGCTCAGGTTGTTGAAAATTTGAATAGGTATTTCGCAAGAACATTCACACATGAAAAATAATTTAGGGGAAGGGATGCCAGAAGTTTATCAAACTGCAACGGGAGATAAATAACTATGATAACTGAAGGGAAAGTGGAAAAGGAAAATGTTAAAGATAAACATAAAAAGCCTGCCAGCTAGGGTGGATGGGAACTATCTGATCATAATAAAAGAGGCAGCAAAAGAGGTAGGCAAGCCCTGAGCCATAATTATGAGGGCACTCCTTGGATTCAATGATGACATGCGTAATTAAGGACCTGTTAGCTTAACAACTGTTTCAGGGAAAAGTAATGGAGTCACTGGTTAAAGAAGTAATGCAGGACCATCTGGACAAGAATGCAATTATATTGCAGTCACAGCATGCATTTATTAGCGGTGGTCTTGTCTAACCAATCTAATAACTTACTATGATGCAGTGACCACGGAAATGGATGCAAAAAATAATTTTGATATCGTATACTTGAATTTCGAGGCCTCTGTAGCCAAGTGGTCAGGAGTGGGAGTGCAATACCACACTCTTTGAGTAGACTGGGATTTTACTCAAAGCCATGTCATATGCTTTTACCATATCAAAGTGAGCACCGACACCTGGTGCTCACGTTTCAGGAAAGCATCACGTATAGATGTTTCCAAGCGGATTAAATGGTCAAGTGTTGACCTGTTCCTTCTTAAGTCACACTGTGTCCTGGAATGAAAGAAAAAGAATAGCCACAAAGCTCCACGAGCTATGGCAAACAAAGTGGGAGCAGGAAACCAGAGGTCTGGTTACCAAACGGTTTCTGCCATGGGTGTCAATGGTTAGCCCAGAGCCACCTAAGTGGTATACCCCTGGACTTTTTACAACATTTATATTGAAGGTCATGGCTCCCTAAAGGCGAAACTAACCTCCTTAGGCCTGACCGATGACCCAAACTGCACCTGTGGCGAAAGTGAAGAGGCACATATTCTATATGAATATATAATATATGACATCTCCAGAACAGAGCTAATAGCACAGATTGGTCACCTTCCCGGGGTAGAAGAACATCTGTTCATCATAGAAGAGCAAAATTATAAAGCTTTTACATCTTTCACACAGAAAGTATTCAAAATGCGCAGAGAAATGCAAAGAATGGCAATTCAGCCCCCCAGCAATTAAACAATAATCAACAGTAAAATTGCCCAAGTTTCCCATCACGCCAAGACGATGACTTAAAAACTGTTAGGATAGCAGTATTCTGCACCCTGACAGAAACCTGACATGACAAAACTCCCCAGGACTACCCTGCCATGTGTAGGAACCTGGGGCCCCACACCAAGTACCATGTAGGAGAGGGAGATGTACAGGCAGCCAGGGAAGCAGATTAAGTGAAAAATATCAGTAAGCTAGTAGCAAGGGCATGCAATGTAGAATGAATGAATGAAAATGAAAGGTAGAATAAATAGGCTGGGCACTGAGTGAACTAGGAATTATGGTAAAAGGGAATAAATGGCAGTTTTGGTGAAAGAAAGAGTAACCTAGCATGAGGGAAAGAGAGAGTGAATGGGAAGAGAGTGAATGGAATGAGTGGAAGAGCAAATGTAATTGGCTGAAAGAATACAAAGTTAAAAATAACTTACATTACTTTATATATACTGTACCAACAAACATTTACTAACCACATAAACACTATCACCGCATTCTCCCTGGCCTGCTAAAAAAAAAAAAAAAAAAAAAAAAAAAAACTTACGGCTAGGTCTGCACCACAACTGAAGAATATCAGTAAGTTGTGGTGCCCAGAAAGTGCAGTGCAGAAAGTAAGAGTCGAATAAATGAGATGAGCTAGAAGAATGAATAAAAGTGTAAGCGTGTGAGAAAAAGAACAAAAACCATAAATGCTACAGTTAAGCAGTTAAGTACACACTAACCCTAGTTTTAATTAGTATTTAAATTTACACTACACATCATTGCATCCCCTGCTGGTGTGTGAGAAAAAGATGAATGAGTTGAGTGAAAAAAAATAATAAAATAAATAAATAAAAAATAATAATAAATAAAAAAAATATAAAATAAGAAAAAAAGTATTAAAAAGGAAAAGAAGAAGAAAAAAAAGAATGCAAGTAGAGTGAGAATGCAGATTCGAATGAAGTAAATGTGTGTTTCCCACCCCCCTTGCCTGGTGGGTTCCCCACTGCAAGGTAACATATCCACCCCCAGTGCGGGATGGGCAGCTTGACCTTCATACTGGATTCGACACTCCTTGGACATGACACGACGAAGACATTCTGCGGCTTTGCTGCCAACACGCCATTGGTGATCTGAACTGAGTACTCTAACCTGGTTCTCTTAAAATCCCATCCCCAGGCAGAGGAGGGAGGAGACAGATCTCTGTCTCCTCTCCTCCCTGCCGGCCTACCACCCCATACTTCGCCTGGTGGGGCTCGTCTCCACTGACCTCTTTGGGGATGCCTACTCTATCGTCCTATTCTTCTATCTGTTTACCCCCCAGTCTTCAGTCTCCCTCCCTCTCTCATTAATCGACCGAATACACCCCTTAACAATGCCGCCATATTATAATCAACGTCTAAATTCTACGGTTTTGTGTAAATCTCTAAGGCAACTAACACTATTAGCTTTTATCTAGCGTATAGCCTCACATGTCTAAATTTAATAACATCAAAATTTTGCCCGACCTATTTGGCCTTTAACACATCTCTTTAGCATTCAACCCCAACCAGCAATCCCATTAAAGCATTAGCATTAGCATTTTAGCATTAGCATTAGTAGAGGCATATGATGCAAGAAAGCAAGCTTATTCAGCATCAGCCAAAAAAAAACAACCACTACTCCCTTTTCACCCCTCCGTTCGTTCAAATACCTGTCCAGCTGAGCCTTAAACTTGTTTAGGCTATCAACTTCAACAACAACCGATGGGAGTTTATTCCACAAACCAACTGCCCGCTGGCTAAAGGCAATTTGCGCACATCTATCCGACATCCGTCCTTCCTCAATTTGAATTTATGCCCTCTCAGGTGATTATTCTGAGCAAGAGGAAGAATCCCATCGGCATTGAGCATGCTCAGCCATTCAAAGCCTTATACACCTCTATCAGATCACCTCGCCGATGCCTAGTCTCCAGGCTCTGTAATTTGCAAAACTTAATCCTTTCTTCGTAAGAGCAACCCTTTGTTCCATTCACTAATCTTGTTGCCCTTCTCTGTACTCGTTCCAGCAGCTCTACATCCTTCTTGAAATGAGGCCGCCAGACCTGTATACAGTACTCAAGGTGTGGCCTGACCAATGCCTTATACAAGGGAATAATCACATCCCTGTCCCTGCTAGAAAAATTCCTGTATATCATTTACAAGACACCATGAGCTACTCTTGCAGCTCGTCTGCACTGCTCAGAGAACTTCATATCTGCCTGCACAATTACCCCCAGGTCCTTTTCATTCTCTACCACTGTCAGCGTAGTACCACAGAGTTGATACGTTGATCTGGGGTTACTGTTTCCCATATGTAGTACTTTACGGCGCCTCCGTAGCCAGGTGGGAAGGAGCAGCAGTGCGTAGCACACGCTTCTTGATTAGACCGGGGTTCGAGCCCGTCACCACCAAATACGGAGGATGCGGAAAGGTCAGGGAATGACCACCGCATATCCCGGAGCAATATGGCCTTAGTTGCTAATGCTCCTAAAAACCAAATAACAAATAACAAAATAGTACTTTACATTTGTCAATGTTAAACTTCATTTGCCACCTCTCAGCCCAAATGCTCAACCTTTCCAGATCCTGTTGCAGCAGCATAGTATCAGTAGTGTCCTTAACAACCCTGCCAACCTTGGTATCGTCTGCAAACTTGGACATTAAGTCTGATACACCATCATCAATATCATTTATAAATACAGAAAACAACAATTGACCCAACACTGAACCCTGAGGAACTCCACTAATAACATTAGTCCACGTTGAACAGTGTCCATTGATTACCACTCTCTGTCTTCTGCCACTCAACCATCCCTTTATCCATAGCAGCAATTTGCCTCCAATGCCACACTTCTCCAATTTGTGCAGCAGTCTTCCATGCGCAACAGTATCAAAAGCCTTTCTAAGATCCAAATATATAATATCAAAGTTATTCCCTGCATCCAGTTCTTTTGTGACTACATCATAGTATCCAATCAAATTGGTCAGACAAGACCTGCTATTAACAAAACCATGCTGTGTCTGAGCTATAACTGAATTCTTGTCCAGATGATCCTGCAGTGCTTCTTTAACCAGTGCCTCCATTAATTTTCCTGGAATCGAAGTTAAACTAACAGGTCTATAATTACTTGTGTCAGCCTTTGATCCTCCTTTGTGAATTGGGGTTACATTTGCACATCTCCAGTCCATGGGTACCTCCCCTGAGTCCAAAGAAGCTCTCATAATTATGGCTAGGGGTTTGCTTACTTCCTTTGCTGCCTCCTTTAATATAACTGGATAGATCCCATCCACCCCGGGTGCCTTTTTTATGTTTATCCTCAACAATTTCTCCTCCACTTTCCTCTCAGTTATTACAAAATCATCCAGCTCACTGCCAATGTTTACTTCACCTACGACATTCCCCTTCCTGAATAACTCCTCATGTGTGAATGTAGATGCAAAATACTCGTTTAGATTGTTAGCCACCTGAGCTGGATCCTCAACTGTTGAACCATCAACATCCAGTGGACCAATCTGATTCATCCCTTTCCTTCTTGAGTTTACATAGGAAAAAAACTCTTTTCTGTTTTTCTTTGCGTCCTTTGCCAAGGATTTCTCATAATCTGCCTTTGCCTGCCTAATCTCCTTTGTGACTTGGTTACAGACGAACTTATATCTATCACAGGCTTCCATGTCACCCATTAATTTGTATGTATCCCATGCATTTTTCTTCTCTGCCATATGTCTCATTAGTTCATCTGACAACCATTTAGGCCTGAACCTTGAACAATATTTCTTGGTTGGTATGTAAAGCCTGGTAGCTTCCAAGATTAGTTCCTTGAATGCTTCCCATTTTGAATTTGCTTTTGGTAACATCATCAGTTGATCTCACTGTATAGAATTTAAATACTGTCTCAGTCCATCATAGTCGCCTTTACGAAAGCAATACCCCTTCCCTTTACCCCTAATGGTAGTTACCTCTTTGAGTAAATCCCACTTCAGAACACTGTGATCACTGCCACCTAGTGGTTTATTTATCTGCAGATTCTTAATGCATGAACAATCACTACTGATAATTAAATCAAGAGTATTACTCCCTCTAGTTGCCTCCCGAACATGCTGATGTAGAAAACAATCATCCAATAAATCCACAAAAGCCTTGCTAGTGTGTGAGTGACCATTCCCCAAATTCCAGTCAATATCTGGGAAATTAAAATCCCCCATTATAAGACTCTCTGATTTACTGGCCCACTCTATTTCTCTGTACAGTTTCTTATTATACTCATCATAGTAATTAGGCCTATAGCACACTCCTACTCTCAATTTTGATCTCCCAATGCTTATGTCACACCAAACTGACTTGACACTGCACTGTCCAGCGATGTCGACTGGCTTCACTTCCTTGGATTTTATGTGTTTCATGACTAATAGCATAACCCCTCCTCCCTTCCTATCATGTCTATCCTTTCTGTAGACATTGTACTCCCCAAATTCCAGTTCTGCATTCCTTATATCTGTGTGACACCAAGTCTCTGAAATCCCAACAATATCTGCCTTTGATGTTTTGAGCAATACGTCAAATTCATCAAATTTATTTACTAAACTCCTAGCATTGGTGTACATGCAAGTATACATGCATCTGCTCTTCCTCTTAGCCACCCTAACACAACCCATGTGTTTACTTGTACCCCCATGATTCCCAGCAGTCTCTGAAATATCCTGCATCTTATTTTCCAGGCTGCTGCTTATTCCAATAGAAGCAGTGCAAGAGTCACTTTCTCCTCTGCCAGTGGCTACTGTTAATCTATTTGTCCTTGTATCCCCCCAATCTAGCAGTTTTCCGAGCCACCTAACACTGCCTCGATAGCATCAGCAAACATTCTTGCACCCTTTCTATTTAAGTGTATCCCATCCCTGTAGAAGCAGTCTCTCCTGTTAACAAGTGCAGACCAGGCTGAAAAAAATTGTACCCCTTGAGCCCTGCACAATCTTTCCAGGGCCGAATTGATCGACAAGTCTCACTTATTCACAAAGGTGGCTTAATGAGCAACCTGTAAGTCTGAATTTTGATCTAGGGAAAATTGTGGGATCAATAGTTAAAGATTTAATTCATAATCACCTCAACAGGAATGGAGTTATAAAGCAATCATAGTATGCATTTGTCAAAAGGAGATCATGAATGGCCAATCTGATTAGGCCAGGAGTGTGGGCGTCCCCATTAGTAGATGCACTTGGTTTTTTGGATGGGAGAGGGCTTGTTTTAATGAAGCACTTTCTTAAAGAAATTTGGAAAACCTTCCTACTAATCCAGGAATGGCAGATGTATTTTTTTCAATCTTTGAGATTAAATACATTGAGGTACATATTAATTTATAAAGGATATGTAAAGCCCATTTCATCTAACTTCGGACTTTTCAGAAGTTGCTATTTGGCAACTGCATCACTAAAGGCATTTTATCCATCCAAGTTCTTCACATTCAGAAAATGTATAGCTATAAAAAAAATTTGTGGTACTTTCCTATATATTTAAAAATGCATATAGCTAAATTTACTACAAGTAGTAGTGCCAGATATAAGCATGTAGCTCAGCATTTTTATATGCATATATAACATATACTGCCCTACCATTAATAACCAGACACCCCTCCATGGATGGGAAACAGGTCCTATGCATGCAACATGTCACAGAACCTGTTATAAATATGCACCCTGGGCTTCGAACAGACAATTGCAAAAGTGGGCATTCAACAGAATTAACAGACTTCCAACGTGGAATGATAGAGGATGCCACATAAGCAATCATTCTGTAGAAGATATTGGAGTCACTCTGGGGATCCCTAGGTCAATGGTTAGTCACATCATATGCAAATGAAAGAGGAATGGGACTGAATCTGCCAAAAAATGGCATGGTAAGCCCCAAAAACTAACAGAACAGGACAAGAGAATTCTGTGAAGAACTGTGCGTACAAATTGTAATTTGCCATTGTCTCAAGTCACGCAAACTCTCTGTGAGAGTATTAGGACTAATGTAAGCACTAGTACAATATGAAGGATTACATGAGTTACAATGGTCGTGCAGCTGTTCACAAGCCATTGATCACCTCAACAAATGCTAGATGCCAATTAACATGGTGTAAGGAGCGCGAATCCTGGACTGTAGAGCAGTAGAAAACAGTCCTATGGCCAGACGAGCCGAGGTTCGCACTCTACCAGTCTGATGGCCATTCCTGGGTGTGGAAAATGCCAGAAGAACAGTTCCTTCCTGATTGTATCCTCCCAAAAATGAAGTTTGGTGGAGGAAGTGTCATGGTATGGGGCTCCTTTTCATGGTTTGGCTTGGGCCCATTAGTCGTTATCAACAAAACCATGAATGCTGTGCAATACCAGGCCAGCCTGGACAATTATGCACTTCCAACATTATGGAAATACTTCGGGGAAGGCTCATACCTGTATCAGCAAGACAACGTGCCATGCCATACTGCTCGGGTCATAACAGAATGGTTTGAAGATATGGGAGTGTAAAAGTTGGATTGGCCAGCCCAGAGTCCTGATCCGAACACTATCAAGCTTCTTTGGGATGTATTGGATCATTGGGTACGTGCATGTTGAGATCGTCCAAAGAACAAGACCAAACTGGTGGCTGCGTTAAAGGCCAAGTGGAGAACACATCACCTAACATTTATAAAAAGATGGCTGAGAGTATGCCGCAAAGATTGAAGGCCACCATAAAAGCAAAACGTTTCAGCACAAAATATTAAATGATACAATAAAAGCTATTTTTTTTGTCTTAAAGGCTGGTGTTCGGATATTAAATGTAGGGCAGTGTAGCTGCAAGTAGCTCCAGATCATTTCTAGGAATTTAATTAGTAAAAGTTCTTTTCTCTTTTATTGCCATTTATAATTAAATATAAATTTTAAAAAGATATATATTATCATATTAAGCTTAATAATACACTAGTTCAGTTAAATTATATTTTTGAGGAAGGCACCATGTATTATTAATTGTTACAGGGGAAAAAAAAAAAAAGTATGTTAAACTAACCCTTTACTTACCAAACAGGGAATAAACAAAAAAGATGCTAAAATGGTATTATTATTATTAGCCATATGGTGCAAGGAAGCCTGAGACTTATGCTGTACCAGCCAAAAAAAAAAAAAAAAATTTCCGCCATTACCCTGTGAGAGTGTGTGAGAGAGAGAGAGAGAGAGAGAGAATTATTCCCATTAAGAAAGAGCACAACTACTCTAGGAAGTAATCCTGACTAACTAATATATAACACTATGTGAAAAATTTTCAAAAAGGACCTCTTTATCTTTCCTAATAATCTTTATGAGTTTGGGTATGATGAATCCATATGTGACCTTAGTTTTTGCATGGTATCAACGATTTACCCAGAAATGAAATATGCAATAATATTATTAGTATTAATAGTGGCAAATGCAACAAAAGTTTACACAGCACCACAAAAAAAAAAAAAAAAAACATCTTATTTCACATATCCATGCCCTCCAATAGTTTGCCTAGTTCTTCCTTGAATTTATTCAAACTATACACTTTCACAACAACAGATGATGCTTGTTCCAGCAAAAAACCACTGGTCAGCTGAAGGCAAACTTCCACAAATCTATTCTGCAATCATCCTTCCTCAATTTGAATTTATACCACCTCATATGCACAATCTCAGCAAGAGAAAGAATCCCATCAGCAGTGAGTTTGCTCAACCACAGGGTTTATCCTGCCAGTACTTTACACTCCCTACTGCCTGGTGTGCATTCTCATGGCTCTGGTCGGTAAACTAGAGGTTTTTGTGTGAAAACACAGGCTCCCAGGCTAAGAGGCCGGATGAACAACAACCCCACACTAATACTACATGAACACTCAGTAGCGCTGCATTCCTATGTGCCACCAGTAAGAAAAATAAAAATTGCCACCTGAAATGTTGAATACTGATAAGCATTAACCAATCAGAAAACAATATCAAAAAAAATTTCGCTGCTGCCTTGAAATGACACCCGTAAGCGACGCTTACTTCGCCTACCCACTTGCGCCAGCCCTGTGAACACTCACTAACCTACATAAATCTGGCTTTTACAGAGTTTTGTATTCATCATCATATTGCCTGACGAGGAGTTGGGGGAACCCCAGGAGCCTCATTACAATTAAAACTATATCCAATCAAATTGGTCAGACAAGATCTGTTCTTAACAAACCCATGCTGCGACTAAAGTGTAACTGCACTCCTGTCTAGATGGTCCTGCATTACTTCTTTAATATGCATATATGACATAAATGAATGCGCAGGCCCAAAAAGAACTAGTAGTTGTCAGTGACTCTATTGTCAGGGAAACGGGGAACATATTGTGCAAAAAAGGATAGGTGGAACAGGACCAGGGTATGTCTGCCACGGGGCAAATGTTGATGATATTGTAGAGCAGATATCATCTTTTAAGGGCACAAAAGATGATACTGTTGTACACGTTGGCACTAATGATATTAAGATTAGGAGACTGGCAGAATTACTTAACAAATACAGGTCAATGTTGGAAAAAATCCATGAGTTAGAGTTAAATTTGATAGTGTCTGCAATTCTGCCAGACACGATAGAGAAAGTATATGATGAGAGCCTCGTCAATCAATACGGCCCTGGAGAAATTGTGCAAGGCTCAAGGGGTAGAATTTTTCTCAGCCTGGTCTGTGCTTGTTAACAGGAGAGACTGCTTCTACACGGATGGGATTAACTTAAATAGAAAGGGTGCAAGAATATTTGCTGATGGTATCGAGCCAGTGTTAGGTGGGTCGGAAAACTGTTAGCTTGGGGGAATATAGATGACTAATAGATTAACAGTAGCTGATGGCAGAGGTGAAAGTGATTCTTGCACTGCTTCTATTGGAATGAGCAGCAGCCTGGAAAACAAGGTGCAGGGGATTCCAGACACTGCTGGGAGTCATTGTGGAACAAGTAAATATATGAGCTGTGTTAGGGTAGCTAAGAATAGGAACACATGCATGTACAGCAATTCTAGGAGCTTGTTATATAAATTTGATGAATTTGGTCAAAACATCAAAGGCAGATATTCTTGAGATAACAGAGACTTGATGTCACACAGATATAAGGAATGCAGAACTGGAATTTGGGGAGTACAATGTGTACAGCAAGGATAAACAGGATAGGAAGGGAGGAGGAGGTTATGCTAGTACAGCCAGTCGACATGGCTGGACAGTGAAGTGTCGAATCAGTTTGGAGTGACATAAGCACTGGGAAAACAAAATTGAGAGTAGGAGTGTGTTATAGGGCTAATGACTCTGATGAGTACAATAAAAAACTGTACAGAGAAATACAGTGGGCCAGTAAATCAGAGAGTCTTATAATGGGGGATTTTAATTTCCCAGATATTGACTGGAATTTGTGGTTTGGTCACTCACACACTAGTAAGGATTTTGTGGATATACTGGATGATTGTTTTCAACTACTGAAGTATTACTCTTGATTATCAGTAGTGATTCTTCATGCATTAAGAATCTGCAGATAAAGGAACCACTAAGTGGCCATGATCATGGTGTGCTGAAGTAGGATTTACTCAAAGAGGTAACTATCATCAGGGGTAAAGGGAAGGGTTTTTGCTTTCGTAAAGGTGACTACGGTGGGACCAACTGATGATGTTACCACCAGCAAATTCAAAATGGGAACCATTCAAAGAATTAATCTTAGAAGCTACTAGACTTTTCATAACAACTAAGAAATATTGTTCAAGATTTTGGCCTAAATGGATGTCAGATGAAACTAATTAGACATGTGGCAGAAAAGAAAAATGCATGGGATACATATAAATTAATAGGTGACAAAACTATGATAGATATAACCTGTTCAGTAACCAAGTCACAAAGGAGGTTAGGCAGGCAATGACAGATTACGAGAAATCTTTGGCAAAGGATGCAAAGAAAAACAGCAAAGAGTTCTTTACTTATGTAAACTCTAGAAGGAAGAGGATGAATCAGATTGGTCCACTTGATATCAATGGTTGAACTGTTGATGATCCTGCTCAGGTAGCTAACAAACTAAATGAATATTTTGTATCTAGATTCACAGATGAGGAGTTACTCAGGGAGGGTAATGCCAGATGTGTATTATACTCTGGCAGTAAGCTAGATGATCTTGTAATAACTGAGAGTAAAGTGGAGGAACAATTGTTGAAGATAAACATAAGAAAGGTGCCTGAGTGGATGGAATCTATCCAGTTATATTAAAGGATGCAGCAAAGGAAGTAAGCAAACCCTTACCTATAATTATGAGAGCTTCCTTGGACTGAGGGGAGGTACCATTGACTGGAGATGTGCAAATGTGACCACAATCCACAAAGGAGAATAAAAGGGTGACAAGTAATAACAGACCTGTTAGTTTAACTTCTGTTCCAGGGAAATTAATGGAGTCACTGGTTAAAGAAGCATTGCAGGATCATTTAGACATGACTTCAGTTATAGTTCGGACACAGCATGGGTTTGTAAGGGGAAGCCTTGTCTGACCAATTTGATTGGATACTATGATATGGTTACAAAGGAACTGGATGCAAAGAATAATTTTGATATCATATATTTGGATCTTAGAAAGGCTTTTGATACTGTTGCACATGGAAGACTGCTGCACAAATTGGAGCAGTGTGGTTTGGAGGAAAATTGCTGCTATGGATAAAGGGATGGTTGAGTGGGAGAAGACAGAGAGTGGTAATCAATGGACACAGCTCTTTGTGGACTAATATTATTAGTGGAGTCCCCGGGGTTCAGTGTTGGGTCCACTGTTGTTTTCTGTATTTATTAATGATATTGATGATGGTATATCAGCTTAATGTCCAAGTTTGCAGACGATGAGAAGGTTCGCAGGGTTGTTAATGACACTATTGACAGTACACTGCTGGAACAGGATCTACAAAAGTTGAGCAGGTGTGCTCAGAGGTGGGAATTGCAGTTTAACATTGACAAATGTAAAGTACTGCATATGGGAATCAGTAACCCCAGAGTAGTGTATCAACTGTGTGGTACTACACTGCAAAGTGTGTTAGTTGTCTGACAGCACCAGGGGTTCCCCCCATCTGCTCATTGTGTACTTTGTTGGTGTAGCACAGAACTCTGTGAAGGCTAGAGATTTAAAAAGCGTGTGGGAGTGGACGGATGTGTAGTGTTATGTACCGTTGTTCTTCTGACCATTTAATCATTGGGCCCCCGTTGGGACCCACTGTTACCACATTTGGCCACAGGGAGGCAGGTCATGTACCCAGTAGATTTTTTGTACTCTGGCAGGCCCTGCCACCTAGTTTCCAAAGATTTCAGTGGCATGGGCCTATGTGAAAAAATATATATAAATAAATAAAAAAGGGGGTTAACGCTAGAATATAAAACACCAAGAGAGGTTTATTTAAGCATGGTTTAAATTTGGATGTTATTAATTGTTAAGTTGTGTGGGGTGTACATGGTGAGTTAGACAGAGTAGGGGGAGACTGAAGGCTGGGGGGAAAAGATAAGAGGTATGGGGATGATAGAGAAGGCGATCCCAGAAATTCAGTGAGGCAGGCCTATGCCTTACCAGATGGAAGAAGAAGAATTCCAGCTTTGATTGCCAATGTGTAAAGCTGTCGGTGTCTGCAGTGTCTGGGTTTGGAGTCTTGAGTGGCATCAGGTACCGGTTGACGTTGCCTGCAGATTCAGTTGCAGATATCAGCCCGATGGAACTTGGATGAAGGAAGTGAATTTCAGTTCAATTAAGCTTCGATGAGGTTGGCGGTTGATGTTACTGGAGATGGGTGCTCGGAATCTGTCTCAAGTTATTGGTCTTGATGGTTTAGGCTCTTTAATGTTCTTCGTCTGTTGAAGACATCCTGTGCAAAAGTGGCAAAGTATTTATAATTGTCATGGGTATGAATTAGTATATGTTCTTGATCCTTTGGCAAATTAATAATCTTTGTAATCAGAATAGATCAAAGTGCAAAGTGTGTTAGTTGTCTGATGGCACCAGGGGTTTCCCCTCTCTGCATTGTGTACTCTGTTTGTGTAGCACAGAACTCTGTGATACTACACTGACAGTGATAGAGAATGAAAAGGACCTGGAGGTAATTGTTCAGGCAGATATGAAGTTTTCTGAGCAGTGCAGATGGTTTGCAAGAGTAGCTTATGGTGTCTTCTCAATGATATACAGGAATTTTTCTAGCAGGGATAAGGAGGTGATTATCCCATTGTATAAGGCAATGGTCAGGCCACACCTTGAGTACCGTATACAGGTCTGGAGATGTTATTTTAAGAAACATGTAGAGCTGTTGGAATGAGCACAGAGAAGGGCAACAAGATTAGTGAATGGAACAAAGGGTTCCTCTTACAAAGAAAGTTTTGCAAATTAGTGTCTGGAGACTAGGCACCTGCGAGGTGATCTGACTGAGGTGTATAAAGCCTTGAAAGGCTTGAGCATGCTCAGTACTGATGGGATTCTTCCTCTTGCTCAGAATAATCACCTGAGAGGGCATAAATTCAAACTGAGAAAAGACAGTTGTAGAATAGATAGGCGGAAGTTTGCCTTTGGCCAGCGGGTGGTTGATTGCTGGAACAGACTTCCATCTGTCGTTGTGGAGGTTGAGAGCAAGAAATATGCATTTAGTCAAATTTTAATAAAGAGACGGCACTCACCTCAATAATGTGTTGTGGTTATATGAATCATAAAACAGTAGTCTGAGAAAACATTGGTTAACTAAAAACGGTGTTTAAAAATTGCGATAAGGAAGAGTGGTTTAAAAAGAATAATTGAAAAAACTTAGCCTAGAGGAGGAGGGGTGCACCATATTGTCCTCTAATTGTCTTAAAATATCTGAAATTAAAATTAAAAAAGGATTAAGGCCAATAGTTGAGAATGACGGACGTTTGATGGTTCATCTTCAGTTGGTGATAAAAAGAAGAGTGAAACGGTTGCTGTAGATCTTAAGTACCTGAAATGTTGTGCTGGGCACGTGTTAATTTAATTCACGTGACATTTCAAATGGTAGACAAGGTGACCAGAAGTTTTGTGTTTAAGATGCCAAGATGGTGTTGAGACGATACCATTCTATTACGACAGTTTTGTATAGAAAGAGTTTATAATTTGAATTTAATTTGATGATGGTTGTTACGGTATCAAATGAAGGGTTTTGGTTATGAGTGTGTACACGTTGAGACAGTTCGGTATTTCCTTGCTGTGTCCAAAAACTATGGACTGTAGTAGGTGCATGTGTTTGCGATGGTGGATGATCTAAATTTATTAGTAGTCCTGCCGACGTAGCATGCATTACAGTCGGGTTGACATTTGATTAAATAAACTATGTTGTTGATGTCTTTAGTGTTGTAAATGTGGGTTTCTTTATATTTATTAAAAGGGGCTCCTAACTTATTATAGGTAGAAAAAATTATAGAGATATCAGTGTTAGTGAAAATACGATGTAATCGTCTAGCGATTTGGCTGTGGCAAGGGAGAACAACATGAATGTTGGATGGGTTGGATTTTTTATAACTGGGTTTAGAAACAGGGTTGATAGCTTAAATAGATTCAAGGCAGAACTAGACAAACATTTGGAGCGAGTGGATGGGTGAAATAAGAAGGGTGCTTTTTTTTTTTTTTTTTCTTTTGGCTGATACTATATAAGCTTGCTTTCTTGCATCATGTGCCTTTACTAATGTTAATCAGTGACTCTATTTTCCCTGGAACAGAAGTTAAGCTAACAGGTCTAATTACTCGTGTCGCTCTTTGGTCCCCCTTTGTGAACTGAGTACATTTGCACATCTCCAGTCCACAGGTGTCTCCCCTAAATCTAAATATGCTCTCATAATTATGGCTAAGGGTTTGCTTATCTCCTTTGCTGCCTCCCTTAATATAATTGAATAGATCCCATCCACCCGAGGTGTCTTTTTTATGTTTAACTTCAATTTCTCTTCATCTTTTCTCTCAGTTATCACAAAATCATTTAGCTTCCTGTTAGAGTTTGATAAACTTCTGGCATTCCCCTCCCTAAAGAATTTCTCATGTGTGAATGTAGATAAAAAATACCTATTCAGTCTGTCTTCAACCTGAGCAGAATCATCAACAGTTAAACCATCAACATCAAGTGCGCCAATGTGATTCACCCCTTCCTGCTACATTTAATATAAGTAAAGAAACCTTTGCTGCTTTACTTGGCATCCTTTTCCACAGACATCTTGTAATCTTCTTTAGCTTGCCTAATCTCCTTTGTGACTTGATTACAGACTACTTTATATCTACCACAGATCTCTGTATCACCTGATAATTTATATGCATTCGATTCATTTTTCTTTTCTGTAACATCTCATCAGTTCATCTGACATCCATTTAGGTCTCAGCTTTGAACAGTATTTCTAACTGGTATGAAAAGCCCTTAGGTCTCAGCTTTGAACAGTATTTCTAATTGGTACGAAAAGCCCAGTAGCTTCTATGATTATTTTCTTCAACGCTTCCTATTTAGAATTTGCTGAAGATTATCAATTAGTCTCATTGTATAGAATTTAAAAACTCTCTGAGATCAACTCCTCCCCTTATCCCTAATGTTAGTTCATTCTTTAAGTAGATCCCTCATTAATACACTGTGATCACTGACGTCTAGTGGTTCTCTAATCTGTAGATTCTTAATGCACGAAGAATCACTGCTGATAATCAGATAAAGGGTATTGCTCACTCTCTTATTTCCTCTCTAACATGCTGCTGTAAAAGCAGTCATTGAATAAATCCACAAAAGTCTTGCTGCTAGTGTGTGAGTGACCAATCCACAAGTTCCTGTCAATATCTGGAAAGTGAAAATTGTAACCTATCAGTTGTTTAGACAAGACTGCCCCTTAACAAATCCATACTGTGACTGCAGTGTAAATGCATGCCTGTCCAGATAGTCCTGTATTACTTCTTTAACCAGTGATTCTGTTATTTTCCGTGCAACAGTTGTTAAGCTAACAGGTCTGTAATTACACAAGTTAACTTTTGATCTACCTTTATGAACTGGGGATACATTTGCACATCTCCAGTCCACAGGGACTTCCCCTGAATCCAAGAATGCCCCAATAATTATAGCTAAGAGTTTGCTTACTTCCTTTGCTGCTGCTGTTGTTGTTATTTGGTTTTTAGGAGCATTAGCAACTAAGGCCATATTGCTCCGGGGATATGCAGTGGTTATTCATTGACCTTTCCACATCCTCCGTATTTGGTGGTCACGGGCTCGAACCCCAGTCTAATCAAGAAGCGTGTGCTACGCACTGCTGCTCCTGCCCACAGAGGCACCTTCCTTTGCTGCCTCCCTTAATATAATTGGATAGAGTCAATCCACACCAGGTGCTTTTCTTATTTCCATCTTCAATAATTTCTCCTTTCAAAGTCATTTAGCTCCTCATTAGAGTTTAAAAAACTTCTGGTATCCCGTTCCCTAAAGAATTCATCACTTGTGAATGTAGATGCAAAATACCTACGCAATTTGTCAGCAACTTGAGCAGGTCATCAACTAGTAACCTGTGGTCATCGAGTGGCCCAATGTGATTCAATCCCTTTCTTCTACTGTTAATATAAACAAAGAAGTGTTTGTTCTTTTTCTTTGCCAGAGACTACTCATAATCTGCCTTAGCTTGCCTAATCTCCTTTGTGACTTGATTACAGACTATAGCTATTATAAGCTTCTATATCACCTAATAATTTGTATGCAACCCATGTACTTTTCTTCTCAGCCATATGTCTCAATCGTTCATCTGACATTCATTTAGGTCTAAGCCTTGAACAGTATATCTCAGTTGGTATGAAAAGCCTAGTAGCTTATTTGATTAGTTCCTCGAACACTTCCCATTTTAGAATTTGCTGTTGGTAATATCAGTTGGTTCCACTGCAAAAAATTTAAAAACTGCTGAGACCGCTGTACTCATTCTTATCAAAGCAAAAACTTTTCCCTTTTCAGTACATGCAATCGCTGCCAGTCAGTGGCTCTTTTATCTGCAGATTCTTAATACATACTGATATCCAGATCAAGAGTATTGCTTCCTTTTGTTGCCTTTCTAATGTGCTGCTATAGAACAATCATCCAAGAAATCCACAAATGTCTTATTAGTGTGTGAGTGGCCAACCCACAAATTACAGTCAACATCTTTAAAGTTAAATCCCCCATTATGAGACATTCTGATTTGCTGGCCCACTCTATATCTTTGTATAGCTGTTTGGTATACTCATCACAGTCAATAGGACTATAACACATTCCTAATCTCAATTTTGTTTTTCCAATGCTTATATCACACCAAACATTTAACACTGCACTCGTCACCCATGTCGCCTGGTTGCACTGTCTTAGATTTAATATGTTTCTTAACTAAGCATAATCTCTTCTAAAATTAACCAACTTCATGGGAGTTTTTTATGAAGATATGGAAACTCCACCAAAGAGAAATAAGTTATTTGTGAACTGTGTCCAAGAGTAAGAAGAGTTTTGTTATTTGGTTTTTAGGAGCATTAGCAACTAAGGCCATATTGCTCCGGTGATATGCGGTGGTCATTCCCTGACCTTTCCGCATCCTCCGTATTTGGTGGGTACAGGCTCGAACCCCGGTCTAATCAAGAAGCGTATGCTACGCACTGTTGCTCCTGCCCACCTGGCTACGGAGGTGCCTAAAGAGTAAGAAGAAAAAAAATAAATAAAAATGTACTCAGTTTATGAAAGGTGTAATAAATCATAACACAAATACTACATGCAACCATGCAATAACTGCAAGTTATGGCAATGCTACATTGTTAAGCCTGCTTCAAAGTTGGGCTGAAACATAATATAAATCTTGGTAATGACAGGTATTGCTTGTATTGGTGTCAAAGCACACATTAAGCTTATCAAAGGTAGAATAAACCTCCAAATTGCAAGTCTCAGTAATGCCATATATATCACTTATGTACAGATCTATGCATTAGTATTCTAAAATTAGATCTATGTATACTTTAAATGTAATGTCTGTAACAACGTTTACATTCTGCTAAAATGTGATTGTCCAATAAATTAAAATCTTTTATGATACAATAACAATTTGCTGCTGTTTTTATCACAGATTAAAAAAAAATTTAAAAAGTGTTGGGTACTTTTTCTCCCACATCACAACTAACATTTATCATAGAAGTACTAGTTGTTGTTATTTGGTTTTTAGGAGCATTAGCAACTAACGCCATATTGCTCTGGGATATGCAGTGGTCATTCCCTGACCTTTCCGCATCCTCCGTATTTGGTGGTGACGGGCTCGAACCCTGGTCTAATCAAGAAGCGTGTGCTACGCACTGCTGCTCCTTCCCACCTGGCTACGGAGGCGCCAGAAGTACTAGTACATAATGGCCTAAAATGAGAGCTATCTCTCAATTACTGCTGATTATTAATAAGAGTTTTCACAAAAGTTGCCAATTAAATTTGATATTGGTTTATTTTACACTCTTGCATTAAAATTCTTTACTGTTATTATTCCTGAATTGTTTTCATTGTGTGTATTTCATTTCTTTAAAATTTCATAAAATCTGTCACTATCCTCCTGACTTCCCTCTTCACTAAAACTTGATAGTTTAGTTTTGTGGTCATGGACCTTTCCAACTATTGTGTAATTCGAGTTTTACAGTTATAGTAATAGTGGCATGTGATGCAAGAAAGCAAGCGTATGAGCTTATGTAGCATCAGCCAAAAAAAAAATTCACACAACCATTCCCTCTAAATGTTTGTCCAGTTCCTCCTTGAATTTATTTAACCTATCAACTTCCACAACAACAAATGGAAGTTGGTTCCAGCAATTAATCACCCGCTGGCTAAAGGCAAATTTCCGCACATCTATTCTACAACCGTATTCCCAAAATTAGAATTTATGACCCCTTAGGTTCGTAATCTGAGCAAGTGGAAGAATCCCATCAGAATTCAGCTTGATCAACCCATTCAAGGCCTTATACACCTCAATCAGATCACCCTGCAATGCCTAGTCTCCAGCCACTGCAATTTGCAGAAATTAAGCCTCTCTCGGTAAGAGAATCCCTTCATTCCTCTCAACAATTTTGTTGCTCTTCTCTGTACATGCTCAAGGAAATCTACATCCTTCCTAAAATGAGGCCTCCAGACCTGTAAGCAGTACTCAAGGCGTGGCCTGGCCATTGCCTTATATAAAGGGATATTCATCTCCTTTTCTCTGCTAGCAAAATTTCTGTATTTCATTGACAAAACCTCATGACCTGCTCTTGCAGCCTGTCTGCATTGCTCAGAAAAATCATACCTGACTTCACAATTACTCCCAGGTCTTTTTCATTTTCTACCACCTTAAGTGTAGTACCACACAGTTGGTACGTTTCTGTTGGGTTACTGCTCTACCAATAAGCAATATGTTGCTTTTGTCAATGTTAAACTTCAGTTGCCACTTCTCAGCCCATCTGCCTAATTTTCTAGATCCTGTTGCAGTAGCATACTGTCTTTAGTGTCATTAACAACCCTGCCAACCCTTGTATCATCTGCAAACTTTCAAACCAGGCCTGATATACCTTCATCAATATCAATGATAAATATATAAAACAACAGTGGGCCAAACACTGAAACCTGTGGGACATTAGTCCACAAAGAGTACCATCCATTGATTACCACCCTCTGTCTTCTTCCACTCAACCACCATTTTATCCATTGTAGAAACTTACCCTTAATACCATTCTTCTCCAATTTGTACAGTAGTCTTCCATGTGCAACAGTGTCAAAAGCTTTCCTGAAATCCAAGTATATGAAATCGAAATTATTTTTTGCATCCAGTTCCTTTGTAACCACATCATAGTATCCAATCAAATTTGTCAGACAAGACTTTCCCTTAACAAACCCATGTTGTGTCTGCATTATTGCTGCAGTCTAGTCTATGTGATCCTGCAATGCATCTTTAACTAGTGACTCCATTATTTTACCCGGAACAGAAGTTAACCTAACTTTTTGTAATTACTTGTGTCACCCTTCAATCCCCTTTGTGAATTGGGGATACATTTGCACATCTCCAGTCCATGGGGACCTCCCCTGAGTCCAATGATGCTCTCATAATTATGGCTAAGGGTTTGGTTAATTGCCTTTCTGCCTCCTTTAATATAACTGGATAGATCTCATCCATCCCAGGTGCCTTTCTTATGTTTAACTTCAACAATTTCTCCTCCACTTTGCTCTCAGTTATTACAAAATCATTAAGCACACTGCTACAATTTGATAACCTTCTGCCATTTTCCTTCCCTAATAACTCCTCATGTGTGAATGTAGATGCAGAATTCTCATTCAGTTTGTTTCTTATCTGAGCAGGATCGTCAACAGTCGAACCATCGATATCAAGTGGACCAATCTGATTCATACCCTTCCTTTTAGTTTATGTAAAAAAACTCTGAAAGGAAGGGTATGAATCTAAAACGCTAGTCCTTTACTTATATAAGTAAAGGATTATGTGTCAGTGTGTTAATTATGTGGTAATTAATTACGTGTTTAATCTTGTGTTTTGCGTTAGTAATTTCATGTCAATTGCATGTACATGTACTTGATTGCTAATATTTATGCCATTAATTTATTAGTTTTTTATTTGTTGCATTATATTCTAATCGTATATTCTATATACTGTATGCACCTATAGCTGTTCGGGAAAGATTGGCATTGTCAGTGTAATTCTGATCAGCTATTAATTAAACGGAATTGAAAATAACTGATCTGTGATCGACAAGACGTTTCCATTTAATAAAAAATATCAAAATGTAATGAGCTTCCCCGGCACTTAAAAAATTCATTGTTTTACTGTTATAACCGTCTACATATAGCGGGAAAAGAAAAAACAAAAGTATAGACTTCAGATATTACATAAAAGGGCTGCAATAACTCGCAACACCCTAAAGCGAAGAGATGAGATAAATCTCATATGACACACATTAAGCTTATCAAAACGACAGATGGCTAACATTTTACAAGATTTGATGGAACAAACTATACCGTGATAGTTTCAATCAATAAAAGATAAAATGCTTCTTTTACCTGAGATCAAAACTGTACAACATATTAATTCTAGATATATGATAAAGATGAAACTTAAACTATCAAAGACATGTATTTTCATTTTGTTTATACACACACTGGAAGCAGCCATATTATTCGACATCAAGCGACCCCTTCTACAATCAAAATTTTAAAACAAAGTTTATATGACACTAAACAATATACAGTATTTCTTCTCCATGGATGTAGTTGGATAATAATAACATTTCTTTTCCATGAATGTTAAATGATATCGTTCTTCTCCATGGATGTTAGTATGTTGAAAACAAAATGAAGTTTTAGGGTGAGCCTAGAGTTTCACAGAATCAGCCAAAAAAAAAAAAAAAAAAACATTCCTATTTTACCCATTCATTCGATCCAAAAGTCTATCCACTTCTTCCTTGAATTTATTTAAGTTATCAACAGATGGAAGTTTGTTCCAGTAATCAACTAACCGCCGGCTAAGGCAACTTTCCACACATCTATTCTACAACTGTCTTTCCTCAACTTGAATATATGCCCTCTCAGCATCTTACTCTGACCAACAGGAAGCATCCTATCAGCATTGAATCTGCTAAACCCATTAAAGGCCTTATACACCTCAATCAGATCACCTCTCAGGTGCCTAATCTCCAGATGCTGCAAATGGCCGAACTTAAGCTTTTCTTCGAAAGAGCACCCATTTATTCCCCTCACCAGTCTTGTTGCCCTTCTCTTTACTCGTTCTAGAAACCCTTCATCCTTCCTAAAATGTGGCCTCCAGACCTACACGCAGTACTCAAAGTGAGGCCAGACTATCGCCTTATGAAATGGGATAACCACGTTCTTTTCTCTGCTAGCAAAATTCCTGTATATTATTGACAATACCGAATAACCTGCTCTGGCAGCCTGCTGCTCTGCTCAGAAAACTTCATATATGACTGAACAATTCATCAAATTCTCTTTCATTTTCCACTACCCTGAGTGTAACACCAGACAGTGATACATTTCTCTGGGGTTATTGCTACCCATATGCAGTACTTTTCATTTGTCAATGTTAAAATTCAGTTGCCACTTTTCATCTGCCCAAATTTTATAAATCCTGTTACAATAAAATACTGTATCATCTGCAAACTTCGACATTAAGCCTGATATACCGTCATCAATATCATTGATAAATACAGAAAACAACAATGGACCCATCAGCGAACACTGGGGGAGTCCATAATAACAATAGTCCACAAAGAGCACTGTCCATTGATTACCACTTTCTGTCTTCTCCCGCTCAACCATTTTTTTTATCCATTGTAGCAACTTGCCCTTAGTCTTCCATCCGCAACAGTATCAAAAGCTTTCCTGAAATCCAAATATATGATATCAAAATTATTTTTTTTTTGTATCCAGTTCCTTTATGACCACTCATAGTACCCAATCAAATTGGTTAGACAAGACTTCCTCTTAACAAACCCATGCTGTGTCTGAATTATTTCTGCAGTCTTGTCTAGATGATCCTGCAATGCATCGTTAACCAGTTATTCCATTACTTCACCCTGAATATAACATATTAGGGTCACGCGAAAACTTATTTAATTGCCCATGTGTATTATGGCCACCGTAAATTGCAGGTGCTGTCTCGTCTAGTTGTAAAAACGAAAAGTTCCAGTTCCGAAGAGATAAACCTTTTTGGCAACGCCTGAAACCGACTAACTCAGCCACGGAGTGCAAAAAGCTCATAATGGTTCCTCGTATCATTGAGTATTCGAACCTAACCACCTTATCAACCCGGTATGGGGAACTAGGTGATGATAACCACTATGACAACCACGCGGACGCACTGGCGAGTAGCACAGTTGGTATAATCACCGTCCTTCCACACCAAGTGAAAAAGACCTCAGTTCTAATCCCGTCAATGACGTGAGGAACTTTTAAAATTACTTTCTTCTGCGCGGGTAGCACAGTGGTATCGTCCCGTTCTCCCCACACCGAGTGGAAAATGCTCGAGTTTGAATCCCGTCGATGACGCGAGGAACTTTAAATACGCTTTTTTCACTCCGTGGCTGAGTTAGTTGTTCTGAAGCATAGAGGGAAGGTTTCCCCCCAGAAACTGGGATTTTTCGCCCAGCAAAACAGACAAATCGACCCTAGAACACACGCAATAAACAGACATAATACACACAGTATAGCCGATAAATTTAATTATTCGGGTGGCCTAAAAATAATAGTTTGGTGTTTAAAATGACTTTTTCACAATATGGATGAACTATAGCATCAGCCAAAATAAAAGCTCGTGTGTACCCTGTATACAATGCTCAAGATTCTTCCTCAACATGGCTTTGTACAAAGGGATAATCACCTGCTTAACCCTGCTAACAAAGTTACGGTATATCATTGACAAAATCCCTTCACCTTTCCTGGTAGCATGCCTGCACTGCTCTGAAAATTTCATGCTTGACTGCACAATTACCTCAGGCCTTTTTCATTCTACACTACCCTGAATATAGCACAGTACAGTTAAAAAGTCATACTACGGTTACTGCTACCTATGTGCAGTACCGTGCATTTGTCAAAGTTAAACTTCAACAGCCATTTTTCAGTTCATCGACCCAATTTTCCTAGATCTTGTTGCAGTAGCTCACCCTGATGACTGTCGTTAATCATCCTGCCAGCCTCTCTCTATCATCCGCAAACTGAGACATAAAGCCTGATATACACCCTTCATCAGTATCACTGATATGTATTGAAAACAACAATGGATCCAGCACTGAACCCTGCGGGAACACCACTAATAACGTTAGTTCAGGAAGAGCAGTGCCCATTATAAACACTCTTTGTCTTCTTCCACTTAACCATCTCTTTATCTGCAGCAGTAACTTTCTCTTAATGTCATATTGCTTCAGTTTATAGAGCAGTCTTTTATGTGCACCAGTAATAAAAGCCTTCCTGAAATACAAAGTAATAATTATCTCCTCGTCCTTGATAGAAACGTTTCTGTATATCATGCACAAAACTCCATGAGCTGTCCTGGCAGAATGTATGCACTGCTAAGAGAATTTCATGTCTGACTGTACAATTAACTCCGATATTTTTCATTCTCCACCACCCTGAGTGTAGTACTTCACAGTTGATAAGTAATACTGCGGTTACTGCTATGCATGTGCATTACCTCGTATTTGTCAATGTTAAACTTCAATTGCCATTTCTTAGCCCATCAACCCAATTTTTCTAGATCTTGTTGCAGTAACTCCTCAACTTGAGGACTATCGTTAACAACCCTACAACCCTACTTGTCATAAACCATCCATAATACCATTTGCAGTGAGCAAAATGAAAGAAAAAAAGTACAATTAACAAAAATGAGATAGAAGATGGCAAGAAACAGTCCACAAACGGAATTGTAAAGTAACATTTTATGTTCTATGTTATCTCAGTTTACCATGAACCTGTTGCGTATTAAAATCAAGGCGGAAATGGAAACTATCTGATCTATTCTCTGCAGTCTGATTTTAATTATGTTGAAGAATTTGAAACAAAAAGGAAAAATTCACTGATTGTCGTTTCATAACGTTCACCAATTAATAATGAGATACACTGTGCTGCTACTTTATTAGGTACACCTACCTAGTAGCTTCCTTTAGCCTTCAAAACAGCGTGAATCGTCTAGGCATAAATTGAACAAGATGCTGAAAACGTTGTGCAGGAATGGAGTACCATGCAGACATGGGTGTGTCACGCAGTTCCTTGAGATTCGACGGAGGAGCAGGGCTGCAGTGAACAACCCTTTCCAGCTCATCCCAAAGATGTTCAATAGTATTGAGACTCAGGGACTGAGTGGGCCACTGCTGCAAAGAAAAGTCATGTTCATGTTCCTGGAACCATTCCTTCGTGATTCGGGCTTTGTGTACCGGCACATTATCCTGCTGGAAGTAACCATCTAACTGAGGACAAACTGTTAACATGAACGGATGCACTTGGTCCGCAACGATGTTTTGGTATGATGTGCCATTCAGACGTGAATCTATGGGTATCAATGGACCCAATGTGTGCCAAGAAAACATTCCCCATCCCATAACACTGCCCCCACCACATTACACAATAGTCATCAGACATGACGTGTCCATGGATTCATGTTGTTTTTGCCAAGTTCTGAGCCTTCCATGAACATGATGCACCAGGAACTTCGACTGGTCAGACCAAGCAACTGTTTTCCAATCCTCAATAGTCCACTGGTAGTGTTGCTGTGCCGACAGGAGGTGTGCTCTCTTGTTCTTCATTGATAACAAAAGTACACGATGTGGCCGTCGTCGTAGCCCATTCCCGACAAAGTGCCACTAGTGGTCCGTTGCGATGTTTTGTTCTGCGCACCAAGGTTGTATTCTGACGTGATGTGCGACATTGTGGCCCGTCTATTTGCTTGCACAATTCTAGCCAATTCCTCGGATCTCTCTCATCAACAAGCGATTTTCTTCCACAGGAGTGCCGTTGAGAGGATATTTTCTGTTCGTTGCACTATTCTCGATTCAGCCTTGAAACTGGGGTGCGTGAAAAGTTCAGGAGAACTGTCGTGTCAGAGATGCTTTGTCCAGCACGTCTTGCACCTTTAGCATTAGCATTAGCAGAGGCATATGACGCAAGAAAGCAAGCTTATTCAGCATCAGCCAAAAAAAAAAAAAAAAAAAAAAAACAACCACTACTCCCATTTTACCCCTCCGTTCGTTCGAAATACCTGTCCAGCTGAGCCTTAAACTTCTTTAGGCTATCAACTTCAACAACAACCGATGGGAGACTATTCCACAAACCAACTGCCCGCTGGCTAAAGGCAAATTTGCGCACATCTATCCGACATCCGTCCTTCCTCAATTTGAATTTATGCCCTCTCAGGTGATTATTCTGAGCAAGAGGAAGAATCCCATCGGCATTGAGCATGCTCAAGCCATTCAAAGCCTTATACACCTCTATCAGATCACCTCGCCGATGCCTAGTCTCCAGGCTCTGTAATTTGCAAAACTTAATCCTTTCTTCGTAAGAGCAACCCTTTGTTCCATTCACTAATCTTGTTGCCCTTCTCTGTACTCGTTCCAGCAGCTCTACGTCTTTCTTGAAATGAGGCCTCCAGACCTGTATACAGTACTCAAGGTGTGGCCTGACCAATGCCTTATACAAGGGAATAATCACATCCCTGTCCCTGCTAGAAAAATTCCTGTATATCATTTACAAGACACCATGAGCTACTCTTGCAGCTCGTCTGCACTGCTCAGAGAACTTCATATCTGCCTGCACAATTACCCCCAGGTCCTTTTCATTCTCTACCACTGTCAGCGTAGTACCACAGAGTTGATACGTTGATCTGGGGTTACTGTTTCCCATATGTAGTACTTTACATTTGTCAATGTTAAACTTCATTTGCCACCTCTCAGCCCAAATGCTCAACCTTTCCAGATCCTGTTGCAGCAGCATAGTATCAGTAGTGTCCTTAACAACCGTGCCAACCTTGGTATCGTCTGCAAACTTGGACATTAAGTCTGATACACCATCATCAATATCATTTATAAATACAGAAAACAACAATGGACCCAACACTGAACCCTGAGGAACTCCACTAATAACATTAGTCCACGTTGAGCACTGTCCATTGATTACCACTCTCTCTCTTCTCCCCGTCAACCACCCCTTTAGCCATAGCAGCAATTTGCCTCCAATGTCACACTGCTCCAATTTGTGTAGCAGTCTTCCATGTGCAACAGTATCAAAAGCCTTTCTAAGATCCAAATATATTATATCAAAGTTATTCCCTGCATCCAGTTCTTTTGTAACTACATCATAGCATCCAATCAAATTGGTCAGACAAGACCTGCCCTTAACAAAACCATGCTGTGTCTGAGCTATAACTGAATTCTTGTCCAGATGATCCTGCAGTGCTTCTTTAACCAGTGCCTCCATTAATTTTCCTGGAACCGAAGTTAAACTAACAGGTCTATAATTACTTGTGTCAGCCTTTGATCCTCCTTTGTGAATTGGGGTTACATTTGCACATCTCCAGTCCATGGGTACCTCCCTTGAGTCCAAAGAAGCTCTCATAATTATGGCTAGGGGTTTGCTTACTTCCTTTGCTGCCTCCTTTAATATAACTGGATAGATCCCATCCACCCCAGGTGCCTTTTTTTATGTTTATCCTCAACAATTTCTCCTCCACTTTCCTCTCAGTTATTAGAAAATAATCTAGCTCACTGCCAATGTTTACTTCACCTACGACATTCCCGTTCCTGAAGAAATCCTCATGTGTGAATGTAGATGCAAAATACTCGTTTAGATTGTTAGCCACCTGAGCTGGATCCTCAACTGTTGAACCATCAACATCCAGTGGACCAATCTGATTCATCCCTTTCCTTCTTGAGTTTAAATAGGTAAAGAAGTCTTTTCTGTGTTTCTTTGCATCCTTTGCCAAGGATTTCTCATAATCTGCTTTTGCCTGCCTAATCTCCTTTGTGACTTGGATACAGACCAACTTATATCTATCATAGGCTTCCATGTCACCCATTAATTTGTATGTATCCCATGCATTTTTCTGCTCTGCCATGTCTCATTAGTTCATCTGACAACCATTTAGGCCTGAACCTTGAACAATATTTCTTGGTTGGTATGTAAAGCCTGGTAGCTTCCAAGATTAGTTCCTTGAATGCTTCCCATTTTGAATTTGCTGTTGGTAACATCATCAGTTGGTCCTACTGTATAGAATTTAAATACTGTCTCAGACCATCATAGTCGCCTTTACGAAAGCAAAAACTCTTCCCTTTACCTCTGATGGTAGTTACCTCCTTGAGTAAATCCCACTTCAGCACACTGTGATCACTGCCACCCAGTGGTTCCTTTATCTGCAGATTCCTGATGCATGAAGAATCACTACTGATATTCAGATCAAGACTATTACTCCCTCTAGTTGCCTCCCGAACATGCTGGTGTAGAAAACAATCATCCAATAAATCCACAAAAGCCTTGCTAGTGTGTGAGTGACCAACCCACAAATTCCAGTCAATATCTGGGAAATTAAAATCCCCCATTATAAGACTCTCTGATTTACTGGCCCATTCTATTTCCCTGTACAGTATCTTATTATACTCATCAGAGTCATTAGGCCTATAGCACACTCCTACTCTCAATTTTGATTTACCTATGCTTATGTCACACCAAACTGACTCGACACTGCCCTGTCCATCAATGTCGACTGGCTTCACTTCCTTGGATTTTATGTGTTTTTTAACTAATAGCATAACCCCTCCTCCCCTCCTGTCCTGTCTATCCTTTCTATACACATTGTACTCCCCAAATTCCAGTTCTGCATTCCTTATATCTGTGTGACACCACGTCTCTGATATCCCAACAATATCTGCCTTTGATGTTTTGAGCAATACCTCAAATTCATCAAATTCATTTACTAAACTCCTAGCATTGGTGTACACGCAAGTATACATGCACCTGTTTCTATTCTTAGCTACCCTAACACAACCCATGTGTTTACTTGTACCGCAATGACTTCCAGCAGTCTCTGAAATATCCTGCAACTTGTTTTTCAGGCTTCTGCTCATTCCAATAGAAGCAATGCAAGAATCTCTTTCACCTCTGCCAGTGGCTACTGTTAATCCATTAGTCTTTGTCTCCCCCCCAAGCTAGCAGTTTTCCGACCCACCTAACACTGCCTCGATAGCATCAGCAAATATTCTTGCACCCTTTCTATTTAACTGTATCCCATCCCTGTAGAAGCAATCTCTCCTGTTAACAAGTACATTCCAGGCTGAAAAAAATTCTACCCCTTGAGCCTTGCACAATCTTTCCAGGGCCGAATTGATCGACAAGGCTCTCATCATATACTCCCTCCTATCGTGTCTGGGCAGAATTGCAGACACTTTCAAATTCAACCCTACTGCACGGCTTTTTTTCAACAGTGACCTGTACTTGTTAAGTAATTCCGCTGGTCTCCTACTCTTAATATCATTAGTGCCAACGTGTACAAATATGTCACCTTTTGTGCCCTTAAAAGATGATATCTGCTCTACAACGTCATCAACCTTTGCCCCTGGCAGACATACCCTGGTCGTGTTCCACCTATCCTTTTTACAAAGCATGTTCCCCGTTTCCCTGACAATAGAGTCACCAACAACTACTAGTTCCTGTGGGACCAGCACATTCTGCCTTGGGGGCTGCCTCTGTGTTGCAAGATGACCAAGTGCAAGCTCTGGCGTTGATGTGGGCAGCTGAGAGCTTGATGGGCCCCTCAATTTATTTCCTTCGAGGGCATCCACCCTGTCCTTCAAGGTCTCATATAGGCCCATAACAACGCCGAGTTGTTGCCTAATTTCCTTGCACTCCTTGCATCGTGCACACACAAAGACATCCCCCATGGCAGTATCATGTCCCGTACCCGATTGCTCCGCAAACATCAAGCAAACAGTGCATCTTAAAAGGCTGTGATTCAGAGGGCAACTGCCCCCCTCAGTTCTCCCCTGAGTCACAGCACTCCCATTAGCTTGAGCCTTTTGCTTTGCTGCTCTGGTCAGAGTCATGATTTCGATTTAAATGTCAATAAAATTACAATTTCAGAACAAAATTAAAACCTTAAACTTGTATCTTAACACAGTTATAACGCTATATTTATTTTTCAGTATCGAGTGTTATCTACGAGTTCCCTTTATATAACTTCCGTATCAAGTATGTATTAATTATTTGTTAAGTTTGTACTCTAAGTCGTTATATATATATAGTTAAAAGTACAATTTAATTGACAATGAAGTTTAACAAGATTAATAGATCTACTGATTAATTGACAATATTATATTATGCACTATACTATACAAAGCTAATGCTATCGAATTCCGGATATGCTGTATCGCGTTTCAGTAACGAGTGTTATCTACGAAATCTCTTTATATAACTTCCGTATCAAGTTATGTATTAATTATTTATTTTTACTAATTATTTATGTTCCGTAACCTGAGTGGTTATATGTATAGTTAAAAGTACAATTTAATTGCCAGTGAAGTTCGACAAGATTAATAGATTTTACTGATTAATTTTCACGTAACAATGGCGGCTGTTTATGAACGGTAAACACGTGGATTTGATACCCTCACCGATACTAAGTAATACCTACAAATCTCTATCTAAGTTACTTTAACTTTAAGTACCGTAAATAAGAATATAAAGCTACTCTAGAAATAAGTTAATATGTCAATTTAAACTAATAAAGCAGAAAATAAATCAGAAAAAACTTCTCTGTTCCAAGAGCGGCAGAAAGGCACGTCCGCACAGGAAACTCTCGTCCTCAAAAACCTTCTACCTTACCATGTTCGAAGTCCGTTAAATCGCTACTTTTCCCCATTCTTGCTGCGGTTTGCACGCTTAACTGATACTAGAAAGGTTGTTCTGTTGCATTTATAGCCACAGCTGTGGTCATGTGACTTGCAACGTTGTGGGACAAACCATTCGTGTGCACAGTGGGGGTATACCTAATAAAGTGGCAACACAGTGGATGATGCAGCAAAGCAAGATTACAAGTACAGTATAAGGAATCAGCCAAAAAAAAAAAAAAAAAAATCCCAAATAACCCTTACCAGTACCTGCAATGATTTGTCTAGTTCTTCAGTAAATTTATTCACACAGACCACCTCACACAACAGATTAAAGTTGTTTTGACGGTCATCCACCCGCTGGCTGAATGCAAAAATCTGCTCATCTATCCTGCAACCATCCATCTTCACTTTGAGTTTATGCCCCCACCTCATGTGTGTTTTCTGAAAAGAGAAGGAATGCCATCGGCATACAGCATTCTCAATTGATTCAAAGCCTTTAGCACCTCAAATAGATCAACTCACATGTGCTAGTCTACAGAAGCGAAATTGGTAGAACCAAAGCCTTTCTTGTTGAGATCACCCCTTTCGTTTCCTTCACTAATCTCGTTGCCTTCTCTGCATCTGTTCTACATCCTTCTTAAAATAAGGTCTCCAGACTTGTATGCAGGACTCAAGGGGGTAATTATCAAATCGTGTCCTGTAAAATGGGATAATCATCTCCTTATAACTGCTAGGAAAGTTCCTGTATATCATTGACAAAACCCCATGAGCTCTCTTAACAGCCTGTCTGCATTAATCAGAGGACTTCATATCTGATTGCACAATTATTCCAGATCTTTTCAATACATTCTTGTCATTTGTCATTAAATTTATTACTGGATATATAGAGTATCATTAATCTCTTTACAGATCTTTTCAATTTTCCACTACTCGGAAGGTAGTTGGTATATTAAACTGGGATTATTGCTACTCATAAGCAGTACCTTGCATTTTTCAATGTAAAACTTCAATTGCCATTTCTCTGCGGATTTGCCTAATTTTTCGAAACCTTGTTGAGTAGCATACCGTGATTACTATCATTAATCATCCTGCAAACCTTTTATCCTCAGCATACTTAGATATTAAACCTGTTACACCTTCCTCAATATTATTAACAAATCTAAAAACAACAATGGATTTTGCACTAAATCCCTGGCGAACTCCACTAATAATATTAGTTCACGAAAAGAAGTGTCCATTAATAATCACTTTCTATCTTCTCCAGCCCAACCATCTCTTTTTCCAATTTGTAGAGCCGTATTTTATGTTCAATAGCAACAAAGGCTCTCCTAAAATCCAAGTGTTTAGTATCAAAATTATGTTTTGCATCCAGTTCCTTTGTCACCGCATCATAGTATCCATTCAGATTGTTAGATAAACTGGCTCCTTAACAAACGCATGTTGTGACTGCAGTGTAATTGCGTTCTGTCTAGCTGGTCCTGCATTATGTCTTTAACCATTGACTCCATTATGTTCTCTTGATCAGAAGTTATGCTAATAGGTCTGTAATTACTGTATTCGTAACATTTTTATCCCCATTTTTTAATTAAGGGACATTGCACATCTCGAGCGTAATCCTCAGAACACCCAGAAATTGTTATGGCAAGTGATAAGTAAGATGTCAAAAGTGTGCTGCAGAAGTGCTAGTCCACCTTGGTTCAAATGCCTCCCACATTAGTTGCAGATTCAATGGTTGCCGTCTATACTGTGATGGACTGGATCCACCTCATCCACACTCCTGGATTGGATGAAGATCCTGTAATTGAGCACACCATGGCGGTTGACTGAATTCACTCTCATGTGTCTGGAACCAGTAGTGTACAGTTATGGTGTTGTGACATGGCAGACCGGTCGGTGTGGGTAGTCTGGATTATGACATCGGGTGGAAAAGGCCCGGGTTCGAATCCCGTCGTTGACGCGAAGAACTTTAAATGTGCTTTTTTCACTCCGTGGCTGAGTTAGTCGGTCTCAGGCGTAGATAGCAAGGTTTTCCCTCCGAAACTGATGTTTTTCGTCCAGCAAAAACAGACAAATCGACCATTGAACACACCCAATTTACAGACATAATACACAATGCACGGAAGATGAATTTAATTATTCGGGTGGCCTAAATATAATAGTTTGGTTGTTTTTTTTTAGTCTGGATTATGTGAGTAGCAGGTTGTTTGTGTTGTTCGACTGGTCATTCAGATAACAAGAGGCAGAATCACCAGGAAGGAAATCTCCCATCATCTGTCCATGGCATGGAATAGTAGGTCAGACCAGGCATGGAAAATGGAACTCTTGATAGATAGAAAACGCACGGCCACCAACATTCTGGACAGGGCAAAAATGAAGGTCGGTGAGGGAAAATGGATTTCAGTGTAAAGAAAGCAAACAGAGGTATTACAGAAGACATACGAAATAAATAGGAGTGGTCCTAATACGGAATTTACAGACACAGTACACTTGGGTAGATGAAATAACTATCCAGGTGGCCCTAATAATTTGGAGGCCTCATTTTAGGAAGAATGTAGAGTTGCTAGAACGAGTACAGAGAAGGGCAACAAGACTGATGAGGGGAACAAAGGTGTACTCTTACCAAGAAAGGCTTAAGTTCCACAAATTGCAGCGTCTGGAGACTAGGCGCCCGTGGGGTTATCTTATTGAGATGTATAAGGCCTTGAATTGGTTGAGCAAGCTCAATTCTGATGGGATACTTCCTCTTGCCCAGATTACAAACTTGAGGGTGCATAAACTGAAATTGAGGAAAAACAGTTGTAGAATCCATGAGGGAAATTTGCCTTTAGCCAACAGGTAGTTGATTGCTTGCTGGAATAAATTTTCAAATGTCGTTGTGGAAGTTGAACAGCTTAAATAAATTCAAGGAAGAAGTGAACAAACTTTTCTAGCTAATATATGGGTGAAATGGGAAGTTTCTCTTTTCTTTTTTTTTTTTTGGCTTGTGCTGTATAAGCTTGCTTTCTTGCATCATATGCCTCTGCCAATGCTAATATATATATATATATATATATATATATATATACTATCATTGAATTATATTAAATAAAGTTAAATTATAATAAATGAATAAATAATTAAGCATTCATTAGAGGCAGCGACATGCAATTCCTCCATATGAAGCTGAAATACATCCATTATTTTAAATTAAATAAAACATAAGCCAGTAAAACATAAAAATAACCCAAATAAACAATCGAACGAAAAGAAAGAATAGATATAAATAGTAGCCCAGAAACCCTAATATAATTTCGATCTTTAAATCCAATTAACAAAAACTATACAAATTTTAGGATAATGCCAATTAGTTATTAATTTAGCGGTACCCCCCCCGAGAGGTACCAGTTCCGAAAGACGTGAAATATCACCCAAAGAGGGTTAAAGGAACTACCAAACGATAACAAAATCAAAATAAACTAAAATAAAATAGACTGACCATCATGCCCCATATCGACAGAGGACCACGAGGCCAATAATGGTCATGGAATCGCTGCATTTCAATCGTCATACAAAACATCGCAAAGGCGGAAATATCGAAGAACCAAACTACCCTTCCATTCTCCGATAGATCAACCAATGCAGAGGATTTGTATGGCGGTGGTCCTTATGCAGCGAAAATAAACTATAGAACAGACAGCATTGGTTGATCTATCGGAGAATGGAAGGGTGGTTTGGTTCTTCGATATTTCCGCCTTTGCGATGTTTTGTATGACGATTGAAATGCAGCGATTCCATGACCATTATTGGCCTCGTGGTCCTCTGTCGATATGGGGCATGATGGTCAGTCTATTTTATTTTAGTTTATTTTGATTTTGTTATCGTTTGGTAGTTCCTTTAACCCTCTTTGGGTGATATTTCACGTCTTTCGGAACTGGTACCTCTCGGGGGGGGTACCGCTAAATTAATAACTAATTGGCATTATCCTAAAATTTGTATAGTTTTTGTTAATTGGATTTAAAGATCGAAATTATATTAGGGTTTCTGGGCTACTATTTATATCTATTCTTTCTTTTCGTTCGATTGTTTATTTGGGTTATTTTTATGTTAATTTTCGCTCTACAGTTTTTGCCATACTACTGGCTTATGTTTTATTTAATTTAAAATAATGGATATATATATATATATATATTAGCATTAACTACCATTGTCTGCATTGAATTTCACCTGGGGAAGGCTTCTATTCAGCGAAAGGAGAAACTGTATAAGCTGGAACATGTTCGCATCACTGGCAGGATTATCAAATGGAATGCATGGTGGCCGGAGGGCAGAAGACAGAGCGTTCTCATTAATGAATATTCTTCAATTTCCTGTGCAAAGTCAGAAGATGGGTCCCCAAGAATCGGTGCTTGGGCCAACGTTGTTTCTGATGTTCGTAAATAACATCCACGAAGGGTTATAGAGTGTGATGTCAAAATTTGAAGACGGCATAAAGATGGGGAACCCGTTAATGATCAGTGCTATGCAGCACCCCTTCAGGGTGACTTGAACAGGAGGAATGGTCTGAAGAGTGGCAGCTATGTTGTAATGCCACGGAGTGAAAAAAGCCAATTAACGTTTCTCGCGTCATCGACAGGATTCGAACCTGGGCCTTTTCCACCTGGTGTGGGGAGGATGGTGACGATACCACTGTGTTACCTGCACAGACATGCATTATGGATCTAGAAGCTAAAGGCCTTTTCCTAAGTGACCTATGTAAACGCAAGTAAATAATTACATAGTGACATTTATTTGACCCTGAGAATGCCGCGTAGTGGGGGAAGGGAGAGCGTAGTAGCCAATAGGAGAACGGGGATGCGGGTCATGTGCTGCAAGTGGGCAGGGCAATTACGTCACTACAAATGCACAGTAAATAATTACATAGGTAATTTCCTGATTAGATATCAATCAGTGCGTTTTGACAGGTGTGTATATTGCGTAGAAAAGATTTGGCTTACTCTGTCATACCTCTACATTGTAAGCAGAAAAGTGTGCGTGTGTGTTGGCGAGCAAAGCGAGCAGGGGGCGAAGCACCCTGCTCGCCCCCTGCTGTTTTTTTCTGCCCCTAACGGGTACTAGTACCAAGTGCATTGGGTAGTTTTTTTTTTTTAGTTTGGATAGTTGGGTGTGACTAATTACTATTATTATTATTGTTACTGATGGTCGAGAAACTGGCTTGCAGTCCTAAAGGTGTTAAGGGTCATGAGTGTCAGTAGTTCTATGTAAGTGTTTTTTGGGAGGCTTATTGTTGCTAGGTTCTTACAGCGGCTCTTTGGCGCCATGCCCGTGGTACCAAAGAGCCTCTCTATGGTTGATTGGGATAGTCATTACTTGTTCCATTTGCCATATATCTTTGACTTCCTCTCTTAAATATGACTACTTTTTGACCTTTTCCTTGCATGCTTTCTGGAGGTTGCTGGTGTTGAGCACTCCTATGTCATTCAAGCAGGTAGCCACTTTCTTCTTGTCAATGAGGGCGTTGTCTGGCCTGTTCTGTGGGATCGTCTTCTCCGTTATGATGGCAGGGTCCAGTATAGTCTGTGAGTAGAGGTCTCTGGTATTCTGGTGTATTATCCAGGCTTTTGATGTGTTATCCAGGCTTCTGATGTATTATCCACGGCATCTGGTTGTATCTGTGAGTGTAATCCGTCTGAGTGATCACACTGCATCCTGCAGTGACGTACTGGATTGTTTCTGGGACCAGGTGGCATCGTCGACAAGTATCATGTGTTACATCGAGGTCCTTGGTGATGTATTCTTGTAGTTCCTGGCGGAGGATGCTATAAATGACTTGGTAATTTATTGTAGGCTTTCTTCTAGTAAATATGTGTTAGCTCTGTTTGTGGACTTTGAAGGCGCTTTCGACACAGTGTGGTATGAGAGAGTCCTTGAATCTCTGCGGGCGATTAATTGTCCTGATTTGTTATATAACACTGTTAAAAATTATTTATGTGGAAGAAGGATTTTGGTTAGATCTCAACATTTAGAGTATAAAAGGGATATAAATAGAGGGTGTCCACAGGGTCAGTTTTAGGTCCAGTATTCTGGAACCTAGTTCTTAATCAATGGCTTCAAACTGAGTCATTGGAATGTCACAAAGTGGCATATGCTGTTCACTTGATTATTTGTGTTCAAGGAAACTCTAGAATGGAAACAGAAAAAATGAATAATATAGTTAACACCTTGATTCAATGGGTTAAAAACAATAAACTCACAGTTTCATCTAGTAAGATAGTAATGACGATATTCAGAGGGAAGTTAGATTATGGTAGGCCCCCTAAGTTACATATGAATGATAAACAATTACCCTTAGTATCTAATTAGGGTGAAGTACTTGGGAATAATTATGGGCGATTGGTTATTATTTATTGCACACCTTGAAAATATAAGTATTAAAATTAAAACATTCACAACATCTATTGTCCATATCACTAAATCAGACTGGGGATTAGGAAAACGTGTTCTAAGTCTGTATTATAAGGCAATTTTTATTCCTATAATTGCGTATGCAGCCTCAGTAATCATAGGATTGCTAATGTTAAGTTCCAAAAGAAATTATGCTATCAATTCAAAGAGCCATGCTTTTGACAATAGTGAGAGCATGTAAAACTATATCATATAATGCACTGAAAGTTTTAGCTGGGGCACTTCCTTCAGATTTGGTGGTAGTATTCAGAGCTTTTGGATATTTTTTAAGAAAGGGTGAACAGATTACATTTTTGGGCATTAGCAATGATTTAATGATAGATATTAAGAAAGAAAAAAGAAATATTCTTAGAAATTAATTGATATTTGGCAGCAAAGATAGAATAATAGTGATACTGGTGCTGTGACTCGTTTTTTCATTCCACTAGTTAATTTTAATTATGAAAACAAGTTAACTAAGTCGTTTTATCCTAATTTTCTGGTCATAGTTCTCCAAGACAAAGTTATATCAGTTTGGTTTAGAGTCCCAACTATATTGTAAATGTAAAATGGTAGAGAGTTAGGAGCATGTTCTATATGAGTGCCCGCTATATGAAGAATACAGATTTATATTAAGGGATAAATTTTATAATTTTGATCAAGGGTTTGAATATTTATATGTTCAATCCAAGCAATATTATTTAAGCTTTCAAGAATATTGTACATTAGTCTTTCAAAAAAGAAAACAGTTGGCTGTTTTAATAGATACGGTATAGATATTAGATATAGATATAGATATTTCAAAATTGACGAACAAAATTCGAAATTTTACTGCCT